>NC_053154.1:89176257-89476257 GCF_016835505.1 Polypterus senegalus
GTCACATGGTTAAAATCTCCAGAGATTAGCACAAGCGCCTCGGGGTGCTGTGTTTGTAGTTTAGTAACAGCGGAGTGAATGATGTCACACACTATCTTCACGTCCGCGCGAGGAGGGATGTAAACAATAACAACGATGTATCAGCTTTTCATATGGCAAACAATTTCCTGGACTCTACTAGGTTACAGAAAAAGTTACATTATTACAATAATAAGAAAAATTCAAAGCTATTTACACTTACCAGCATGTCACTGGATCCTGCCTGCATGTATTTATCAAGTAATTCCAGGATTGTAAGCCAAAGTGTAGCAAATGTTTTTAAAGATACCAGTGGGGACAACTGCTGTAAAAAAACCTGAAAAGACACATACATACATTTTATTATATATATATACACTCACCTAAAGGATTATTAGGAACACCTGTTCAATTTCTCATTAATGCAATTATCTAATCAACCAATCACATGGCAGTTGCTTCAATGCATTTAGGGGTGTGGTCCTGATCAAGACAATCTCCTGAACTGAATGTCAGAATGGGAAAGAAAGGTGATTTAAGCAATTTTGAGCGTGGCATGGTTGTTGGTGCCAGACGGGCCGGTCTGAGTATTTCACAATCTGCTCAGGTTGGGATTTTCATGCACAACCATTTCTAGGGTTTACAAAGAATGGTGTGAAAGGGGAAAAACATCCAGTATGCGGCAGTCCTGTGGGCGAAAATGCCTTGTTGATGCTAGAGGTCGGAGGAGAATGGGCCGACTGATTCAAGCTGATAGAAGAGCAACTTTGACTGAAATTACCACTCGTTACAACCGAGGTATGCAGCAAAGCATTTGTGAAGCCACAACACGCACAACCTTCAGGCGGATGGGCTACAACAGCAGAAGACCCCACCGGTACCACTCATCTCCACTACGAATAGGAAAAAGAGGCTACAATTTGCACGAGCTCACCAAAATTGGACAGTTGAAGACTGGAAAAATGTTGCCTGGTCTGATGAGTCTCGATTTCTGTTGAGACATTCAAATGGTAGAGTCAGAATTTGGCGTAAACAGAATGAGAACATGGATCCATCATGCCTTGTTACCACTGTGCAGGCTGGTAGTGGTGGTGTAATGGTGTGGGGGATGTTTTCTTGGCACATTTTAGGCCCCTTACTGCCAATTGGACATCGTTTAAATGCCACGGGCTACCTGAGCATTGTTTCTGACCATGTCCATCCCTTCATGACCACCATGTACCCATCCTCTGATGGCTTCTTCCAGCAGGATAATGCACCATGTCACAAAGCTCTAATCATTTCAAATTGGTTTCTTGAAACTTGACTATGGGTTCACTGTACTAAAAAGGCCCCCACAGTCACCAGATCCCAACCCAAGGCACAACAAAATACCCAGATATTACACTCATACACCCACACACGCCCAGTTTAGAGTCGCGAATCAACTTGACCACCGATTTTCAGAAGGAGGGGGAATAAAAGATGCTGAGAACATGGAGAAAAACAGAATATGTCAACAGTGGAATTCAGCACTGTTGCCCCACAGCTGTAAGAAATATTTTCTGGAAAATTTGTTTTTCACTCACTATTGTAAATTGACCTAAATTTGAAGTACATTAACATTTTTTTCAATTCTTTTCATGAAAAACATTAATCTGAGTTTAGCCTTTCATTTTTAGCTTTTTGAGGAGCCATGATTTTCCCCAAATAATTTGTTTTTAAGGTAACAGTGTGCAAAAATTGGAGCATGAAAAGCCTGAAGCAGTGACCTTACCGGTAACAAAATTGCACTCTCAATAGTAAGTTCTTCTTCTTCTTAAACATCTCTCAAGGGGCTTTTCTTAATATTTATGGCTTAGCTTACACACTGTAATGCAATGCTCTTATTGCCTCTCTCACAACCACAGGATAATAACGAGCAGCTGACTCTGCAAGCCCGGTTGCTTGGTTGATTCATGCCACACTCTGTGAACAAGTATACCTGAGCTGCTGTGAAGCCACATCAACACTAGAGATCCATTGCACCCCAGCTACTTACTCAAGGTCAGTACACCTTTTCATACAGCTAAACCGTATATTTTAATAAATAAATAAATAAAATAAAGTGGAGCTATAGACAGCCACACTTCTTGATAAGATTTTTAAACCGGCATACCCCATGAAGCCTCTTAACATGTTGTTCTCTCTCTTGGTTGGACTACAGCAACTATCTTTACAAGCAATAACATAAAGACCTCATGTTGGGCTGTGACTGAGAAGGGGAGAAGATGAACATGATTAGTTACATTTTAGTTTTAGACACAATTTAATGTCCTTTTATTTTGGTGTTTTTAATTTTGCTGAGGATTTGGGTTTAACTTCATGGCCATTATACCAGAATATTCAGAAACATAAAGAAAAGTCCATATTTGCTGATTATTTCAGATTATCACAGAAAGACACTACACCCCCTTTTCAAATGTTAATACCAAAGCACATTAGATATATTATTTTCCTTCATGAAGTGCCTACTGTGTGTCAAAAACAACATTTATTTATGTAGCACATTTTGATACAAACGTTGATCAAATCACTTTACAAGATGTCAAAGAGAAAGTGAAAAGAAAAAAACAATTAAGATTAGGTAATAATAATAAAGAATAAATCACAAAAAAAAGGTAAGGTCAGATGGAGGGAAGACAGAACAAACAAAAAAACTCCAGCTAGGCTGGAGAAAAAACAAAATCTGTAAGGGTTCCAAGGCCAAAAGACCTCCCAGACTCCATTGATCAAACATTAGATCATACCATTTATCACCATTATTTTTTGCGTGCTAGACTTTAAGTAAGAAACTTTTCCAACATAAACATATTTTATTATACAGTGAATCCGGAAAGTACTCACAGCGCATCACTTTTTCCACATTTTGCTATGTTACAGCCTTATTCCAAAATGGATTAAATTCATTTTTTTCCCTCAGAATTCTACACACAACACTGCATAATGACAACGTGAAAAAAGTTTACTTGAGGTTTTTGAAAATTTATTAAAAATAAAAAAAAAACGAAAAATCACACGTACATAAGTATACACAGCCTTTGACATGAAGCTCAAAATTGAGCTGAGGTGCATCCTGTTTCCCCCGATCATCCTTGAGATGTTTCTGCAGATTAATTGGAGTCCACCTGTGGTAAATTCAGTTGATTGGACATGATTTGGAAAGGCACACACCTGTCTATACGAGGTCCCACAGTCCACAGTTAATGCCAGAGCACAAGCCAAGCTTGAAGTCAAAGGAATTCTCTGTAGACCTCCGAGACAGGATTGTCTCGATACACAAATTTGGGGAAGGTTACAGAAAAATTTCTGCTGCTTTGAAGGTCCCAATGAGCACAGTGGCCTCCATCATCCGTAAGTGGAAGAAGTTCGAAACCACCAGGACTCTTCCTAGAGCTGGCCAGCCATCTAAACCTCGCGATCGGGGGAGAAGGGCCTTAGTCAGGGAGGTGACCAAGAACCCGATGGTCACTCTGTCAGAGCTCCAGAGGTCCTCTGTGGAGAGAGGAGAACCTTTCAGAAGGACAACCATCTCTGCAGCAATCCACCAATCAGGCCTGTATGGTAGAGTGGCCAGATGGAAGTCACTCCTTAGTAAAAGGCACATGGCAGCCCGCCTGGAGTTTGCCAAAAGGCACCTGAAGGACTCTCAGACCATGAGAAACAAAATTCTCTGGTGTGATGAGACAAAGATTGAACTCTTTGGTGTGAATGCCAGGCATCACGTTTGGAGGAAACCAGGCACCGCTCATCACCAGGCCAATACCCATCCCTGCAGTGAAGCATGGCGATGGCAGCATCATGCTGTGGGAATGTTTTTGAGCGGCAGGAACTGGACGACTAGTCAGGATAAAGGGAAAGATGACTGCAGCAATGTACAGAGACACCTTGGATGAAAACCTGCTCCAGAGCACTCTTGACCTCAGACTGGGGCAATGGTTCATCTTTCAGCAGTGCAACGACCCTAAGCGCACAGCCAAGATATCAAAGGAGTGGCTTCAGGACAACACTGTGAATGTTCTTGAGTGGCCCAGCCAGACTTGAATCCGATTGAACATCTCTGGAGAGATCTTAAAATGGCTGTGCACCGACACTTCCCATCCAACCTGATGGAGCTTGAGAGGTGCTGTAAAGAGGAATGGGCGAAACTGGCCAAGGATAGGTGTGCCAAGCTTGTGGCATCATATTCAAAAAGACTTGAGGCTGTAATTGCTGCCAAAGGTGCATTGACAAAGTATTGAGCAAAGGCTGTGAATACTTATATACATGTGATTTCGCAGTTCTTTTATTTTTAATAAATTTGCAAAAACCTCAAGTAAACTTTTTTCACGTTGTCATTATGGGGTGTTGTGTGTAGAATTCTGAGGAGAAAAATGAATTTAATCCATTTTGGAATAAGGCTGTAACATACCAAAATGTGGAAAAAGTGATGCGCTGTGAATACTTTCCGGATGCACTGTACATACACACACAGTCACACAAAATCATTTTGGAGTGTATTAAGATCTCTCAGTAACAAAGAGAAAGGAAAAATAATTATAGCCTTTTGCTTTCCAGGTATTTTCAGCTTTAGCAAAAACTTTTATTTTAGGTATATCTCCTGCCTTCTGGTACTGGAAGAAATGGGTAAATATAAAGAAAACCAAATCAAACAGAAAAATGACACTACACCCTTTCAAAATAGATCCTTAAATATGCAAAGCTAATAAAACTGTACAAAAATGCATCCCTCAAAAACTGCCCCCAAAAAAGCATCAAAGATCCAGTATATTTGGCGAGATGTCACTCTGTAGTCTTTTCAATATGGACACATTATTTGCTCATTAAAATACATTTTCTGTTAATTCAATGAGATTATTACAGTTGTCTTTTAAAGATGCTTCATAGTTTCTCAATAAGGGTTCATTCAAAAAAATTAGTAAACAGAAAAAAATATATATCAACCTAGTATTCTGTCTTTTCAGTAGAGCCTATGCCAGTAGAGCACTTGCAAGATAGAGTACCAAGGATGCCAGTCCATGTGGGCACTAACTACAACTCACATACACATAAATACCATTTCTAAAAGTCACCTGAAAAGAGCAGCATGTACAAATGAGAACACTGAAATACCAGTTAAATATATGTACTCAATAACCTACATTTTCTGTATCAATAAATAAGTAAACAAAATAAATAATTTATTTTAAAATGTTTAGTTTTATTATGCAACATAACTTGTGTTTACACATTACCTCTTACTTTAAAACATCTCTCATGTGTAACAGAGCTGAAGTTAGTTTTTGACCTGACATGGAGTGCACAGCAATCACTATCAGAAGTCATATCCTCAAAGCTGATTGTCCTTGCAGCTGTTAAGCACTGCGTCTGGGATCTGGATTTAACAGATCTGTGTAGACCTTTTGGCTTTTTTCTTGCAACACTCCCGTACAAACCAAGTTTTGTGGAGTGCTTGTGATATTGCACACAAAATGCACACAATGGCCACTCTTTGTCATAAAATCCTGTAACTTCTTCAAAGTTGCCATTGGCCACTTTGTATCCTCCCTTGTTTCTTTATCGCTCTTCCATCCAGTTTGGAGGGGCATCCTGATCAAGGGAGGGTTCTAGTAGTACAAAACACTTTCCACTAATTAATTGTGGGCATTATTGTGCAGACAAAAAAAAACCCAAAAACAATCACTGAGTTGGATCTTCATAATGTATACAAATATTTTTGGGTGGAGTATTCCTTTAAGTAGTCTATTTATTCTAACCAAGATACCAGAATTTCAGAAATACACTGGCATATTTTATGATTTAAACCAGCCTTAAAACAAGTCCCTTTATTTACTTTGACAATTAAATTTGATATGTTTGCATGTTAAACTTGATCATGGCTTGATGTTAAACTTGATCAGTTGATGTTCTGCAATTTAGTTGTTTTGCTGATGCATAACAATCATTAAAAATGTTCCTATAAAACTAAGGTAAATTCTGGGACAAGGTGCACTAAATTTCTGGCCATGTTCATTTTATATTGGAAAAAAAATCGCAATCTGTTAGAACTAGGATTACTGAACACAAAAGCTTTGTTAGTTGTCGCTCAGTTACATATCCAGTTTCTAGGCCCTGTATTGATAAACATTTCATTAAACAAATTAAAATTCAATTTTCGGAAGTTGTCCAGCAACCAATAAGGGGCAGAAAATTTGTATACAGTTCTTCAGAGAGATGCTAATTAGATTTTCAAATGTAAAACAGTTGACCCATACAGGCTTGATGAACAATATAATTTGTCCAGTTTCTTATAAACTGTAAGTTCCATTTGTGTTAATTACTAGTTTCCCATTCACTCTTTGAAGTGTGCTTGGCTACAAGAACCTTTATCCTGTTCCTTTGGACTATATTCTTCACTTTGTTCCAGGTCAGAACAATGCTAATTTAACTTCTGTTACTATTTTTACGCATTGGTGTACTCTAGTTTCATGAATATATCTTTTATACAAGTTGTGTAACTTATTTTGTAATATACAGTATGTATAGAAAAAGAATCACTCCCTTTTAAATTATTCACATTTTGTTGCTTTACAGCATAAAATGAAAACACACACAGAAATATTTTTTCTGCTTTATTTACTCAATGGAAGCTATAACATCCAAGTCAAAGATATAATAGCAACAGTTTAGAAATATAATAAATAAAAAGCAAGAATTACTGAGATGTATAAAGGATCAATGAAATAAAGGATCAAACAAACAATACTTGTAAACTCAGTCCAGTGTAAGTAATCACCTTGTCCATAGCACATCAAGGTATTTGGCTTCCACCTGTGATCACCTGTAACCATTGTGACTAGTTTAGCATAAAAGCAGCTATTCCTGCAGCATTCCAGTGCTTGGTAGTGAAAGTAATCAATTGACCAAGGGTTACAAGTCACTTTCAAAAGATCTCAGGAATAAAGTTGTGGACAGGTATGAGTCAGGAGAAGGATACAAAAAGATTTCAAAAGCTTTATCGATCCCTATGAGCACAATAATGCCCACAATTAATTAGTGGAAAGTGTTTTGTACTACTAAAACCCTCCCTTGATCAGGATGCCCCTCCAAACTGGATGGAAGAGCGATAAAGAAACAGGGGAGGATACAAAGTGGCCAATGGCAACTTTGAAGAAGTTACAGGATTTTATGACAAAGAGTGGCCATTGTGTGCATTTTGTGTGCAATATCACAAGCACTCCACAAAACGTAGTTTGTACGGAAGTGTTGCAAGAAAAAAGCCACTCTTGAAAAAAGGCTAAATTAAGTCTTGTTTATAGCTTTGCCAAAAAGCACCTTGAAGTTTCCGATGCCAAGTGAAAAAAATGTGTTATGGTCAGATGAGACCAAAATCAAACTATTTACCCCAACACTAAATGGTACACCTGACAGAAAGCCAATACAGCCTACTATCCAAAACACACCATACCTACAGCAAAGCATAGAGGTGGTAGCATCCTACTGTGGTGGTGTCTCTCTGCATCAGGAACTGGGGAACTTCTTAGAGTAGAAGGAAAATGGATGGGGAAATATACTGTCAAATTCTTCAAGACAATGCCCACTGCCAGAAAAGTTGAAGATGGGAAGGAAGTTCACCTTTCAACATGACAGTGACCCAAAGCATCCAGCAAAACTGACCACACAGTAGCTGAAGGACAAAAAATTGAATGTCCTTGCATGACCTAGTCAGAGTCCAGACTTAAATCCTATTGAAAATCCTATTGAGGTTTGCAGTCCATCAACAGTCACCATTCAATTTTACTGAGCTTAGACAGTTCTGTAAAGACAAATGGGCAAATATTGTTCAGTCTAGATGTGCAGAGTTGGTGCAGAAGTATCATAACAGACTCAAGGCTACAATTAAACCAAAATGCGGTTCCACAAATTACTGACACATTTGGGGAGATGGAGAAGATCCTTTATCAATTTAAACTTTTATAATATTTTTCATTCATTTTCTGAACTGTTGCTATTATAACTTAACTGGGGGAATACAGGGTTGCATTGAGCGTAAAAAGCTGAAAAAATGTTTTTTTTTATGTTTCTATTTTAGGTTGAAATGCAACAAAATGTGAATATTTTAAAAGGATTCTTTTCTATACCCACCATATAAGTGATAATCCCTCAAATCTGTATATTATATTGAAAGTTAAGTTGAGGTAGGATCATAAATTTATATCTTCCTCTGAATTTATATAATTCTATATGTTTAATTTAACATCTTTTCCATAAGTATTGTTACTTTGTAACTTTTCATATAAACATTGCTTTCCTGTATTCATTATGTTTTTAAGCTTTTTGCTCTGAAGAAGGAAATTTTAAGTTTTGATACACATTGGAAAGAAACACACCTTCTAATCTTCAACATTTATTTAATGTAATATGCTCACCTATAAAATCTAACACATTAGAGATCTTGTTATCGTTGGACACAAAAAGCATTTGACATGGTTGAATGGGACTAACTATTCACCACATTGCACACATTTGGATTTGGCACAAACATATGTGCATGGATCAAACTACTCTATACCAGAAGACTCTGTTTGTATTAAACACATTATTTCAAACAACTTCAAATCAGAATGTAGTACTTGACAAGGATACCCCCTATCACCATTGCTCTTTGTAATTGCCACTGAGCCATTGGACTTTCACTTTCAAAATTTATCAGAAAAAGGGGATTACCAGAGGACTTAAACAGAAAATATCACTACAGTATATGCAGATGATGTTACTGTATGTATCAGGCCTACAAACAGAATTTCAAAATATATCTTCACTCAAAATTAATTTGAATAAAACTGTGCTAGAGTGTTCACTGGAAAAGGCACACTAATATTAGGCTGGACACCTTCCTATTTATTTTAGCAGATCAGTTCAAATACACAGGGGTAAACATCGAAAGTAATACAAAGATCTTTTTCAACAAAATTGTGCTAGCTGCTTGGAAAAAATGAAATAAAAGATTACCCCCATCTCACATTAGCAAGGGAGAATCATTACTGTTCTGATTAATATCCTTTCCAAGCTTCTATTTCAGAGCATCCCCATATACATTAACAAATCATTCTTTAACCTCCATAGCATTACACTTCTTAAAAAAATATGTACAAATGCATTGCATTGTATGGCTTGAAAATTTATATTTTTATTAAATCTCATTTCTACTGAAAAACATGCAAAATACTAAAAGTACAAAGTCAGAACTGTGGAAAGGATAATAATACATATAGTAATAATGATGAATGATGATAAGAATATGAACATTACAAAGCCTATGTATGAGCGACTTGAGCATCACTTTCAGATTCACCAGAATCTATTTTGGTTTCATTGACCATTTCAATTTCACTGCCTGAAGACAGATTCACCTCGTCATCACTGCTGATGAGAGGCACTTCTTATGAGACGCCAGTTTGAGGCTAGGAGAGGATGTGTCTAAATCATTGCCCAGGTAATGCTTAGGCCTGACGCATATGCAGGACAAATCTAACGATTGCCACTGACTTTACAGCACAAGTGATTGTCAGGTCTAATGCTAAGGAGGTTAAGAAATTAGAATCAATTATTACCTCATTTATTTGTAATTCAAGTCATCCATGCATCCAAAGGGCAACTCTACAATGACCTAAAGAAGAAGGGGGCATGGCACTACCTAACTTTCAATTTTATTACTGTGCAGCAAATATACAAGTTATTAAGACTTGGACATTGACATAAACTGATGAACATTGTGACTTGCACCCCAAAACACGAGGCTGAGTCTCAGTACTTTAACAAAACCAGCTTTATTCAACTTGAAACAGGAACAGCAGGGTTCTTTATTGTAGTGGAAGCTTCCACTCTCCTATACACAGACACAGCAAACGGCAACAGTCAGGGCCAGGTCAGTGGCCAAGTTATACTGTTGCCAGCATTTATAATGTCCCTTGCATCACCCATCGACGACAGGGCCGTATAGCGCGATCTCGATCAGCTCGTAGTTATTTCTGCAGTGCTCTGCTGCTGCACTGCAAACCTGTGGTTGCCTCAGAATAAGAATATGCACAAGCCTTGTATGCAATACAAATAAAATCTTGCTGTACTTTTTTATATGTCCTTCTTTGTGCCCTAGTAAATACAAATTATTGTCAGTATGATGTGCAATTGGATTAACAGTAATCACTCAGAATATAGAGCCAATGCAGTAAGCAATTTAAGACAGAATCACTTTTTTTCACTCTCAAGCCTACACAGTATTTAACGACAGGAAAACATTCGGGATTAAAAACACAGATTTGTATATACAGTATATCATGTTTTTTGCAGCTAATAAACAATTACACTTCAAATTTAACTTCTCATCAACACAATTTTTCTATTACTTTCATATCAGAAACTTTGCTGAAAGGAACCTTCCCAATTTTCCATACCACACACCCATTTCTATTCAGGAGGCAACATTCATCAGTCTTTAAGACTCAGACAGCATCTAAACAACATATAAAAACATTTTAAAGTCTCTTCAAACATCCTAGGTTACGTTGGGGAAAGGATCTTTCACTTAACATCCCTGAAAAGGAGTGAAAGGCAGCCATGCATAGAATACATTCCAGCCCCATATGCTCAAAGTATTCCGTCATCCAACTTAAAATTTTTTATCGACCACATCTATCTCATTTAAAATTGTCCAAAATGTTTCCTGGGCAAGATCCAACCTGCGAGAACGTTGTACTCAAGCTTCAGCTTCACTAGGCCACATGTTTTGGGTATGTGCCAAATTAACATCATTCTGGACAAAACTTTTTAAATGTCTATCAGACAGCCTTAGAGTCACAATCACTTCAAACCCATTAACAGTTGTGTTTGGTGTACTCCCAGATGGGCCTAGAGTGGAGAAGGAAAAACAAACTGTAGTTGCCTTTACCTCTCTACTAGCATGTAGACTTATCTTGTTCAATTGGAAGAATCCCACCCTACCTCTTTTAAGTCAATGGGTAACTGAAATTCTATATTAATTGAAATTGGAAAAAAATAAAATCTCATTTAGAAGATCTGTCCGAAACTTTTTAAAAATATGTCAAGATCTAATTAATCAAACTTTAGAATAAGCATATCGGGGAAAAAGGACATTCTCCTTTCTTTGCCATTTTTAAAGATTGGCTCTTGTTCTAGTCACTCTTCGCTTTCTCTTGGGCATGGGTTGGATTACAGTTTGTTATGTTTGACAAGATTGTATGGATAGTTGTTTTCTTCAAATAAATTTAAAATATTGCTATATTCATAAAGGAAAGAAAAGCAGACAGTCTGTGCAGACCTTGAATTGAGAATATGACAACACTGCTCTTTGGCCGAGTTCACAGGTGTGGACTGTTTTTTATTTTGAATGCCATGATATAAACAATACCTTATTAGCTGCCCATTGGATACCTCAAAAATAATAAAAACAAGTCAGCCATCCAACTACCTGCCTCTTGCCTGTTTTACTTTGCTCACTATTCTCACCTTGTTTTACGAAGTAGCCCATAGTCCTCTTTATCTTAAATCAATCTGCCTGTGCCTCTCTGCCAGCAACACACGATATGACTCCAACTGTGCTTAGCAAACAGGAGCAATGTAACAGTGCCTTAAGCGCTTCATAATTATCAGATGCACAAGTGGGAAAAATAAGTAATAGTATTAATAATAAAGTGGCAAAATGCAGTGCCTGCTCATATGGCTCATAAGGATTTGAACCTCGTTTTTGGGGCTGTTTTTATAGCTTGCTGTCCTGAGATAGACATTTGTACCCTCACATCAGAGCTAAACTGAAAGAAAAAAAAAGCAGTGCACATGCTCAGGATTTTGATGGCTCTTCTATATAAATAAAGTTTCCTAAGGATTTTTTTTTTTTTGATGCTGGTGTTTGTTCTTTCTGTGGCCACCATTGCAGCCATTGCCGTAATAATAAAGCCCAAAAAAGCATAAACAAGCATACATTGTAACATGCACAAACATTAATCTAAGCTCAAATATATAAAAAATGCACTTGGTTTTTACTTTGAATATTTTTTATCTGCTTTGACATCCCTGGTATTCTGTGCATATTTATTAAAGAAAAAGTAGTCAATAATTTTGTATAATGCATAGAACAAGCATTAGCATACAATATATAAACTACAAAAAATAATAGAAAAACAACTTCCATTTACCTTGCAGAGTAATGTGCAAGCTTTAATTCTGGTTTCATCCATTCCTCTAATGTCACCTGGACTAATATTTTCTAGCAGTTTTTTAAGCAATGGAAGCAAAACCTGAAAAAAATTAGTCTGTGATTAGAATTTTATTTTAATACAAATAAAACCATCCTTAATACCAATAAATGCTACATTTTTTAGTTTATGATAAATAGCAAATTCAAACATTTTAGAACTGCAAAAACTAGGGCTTAACAGTATTCAGTATGACTCTATTCTTTGGAATTTTTTTTACAGGCTTTGTTCCCCTAATTATATATATATATATAAACACACAAACTCTGGCTTGCTATCAGTAATAGCTGCCTTATATGTGGTGTGAAGACAGACCTGTCCAGAAGTACCACAGTTTTACATTTAAAAGCATTAACATTTGAATACAGTAGGTCCAGCTTGTCATGTCCACAAAAGGCACATGTCATTGAGAAGTCTGTTCCATCTGCAGTAAAGTTGCCTGGTTGAAAACACCTGTGTTCAGAATAGTGTTTGGCATTCAGAATGACTCATCTTTAGAATGTTCACAATGGAGTGAATCATATCTTATGCCAAGTTTAAAAATAACTATAAAGACGATGCTCCTTGTGGGTAACGTGGACAAATTCAGGCTGCATTTCAAAGTCTAGATTGCACATATCTGCTTGCTTTCTTTTTTTAAAATATCTTATTCACACAAGTATCCAGAACCTCTCCTGTTCTTCCCCCACTCCATCAGATTATCAGACGTAACCCCAGCATTAAATAGTATCTGAATCCAAAATGCCACAATACCCTAACTCTCCATGATATGTTACATAAGAAATTTGACAAACAAGAGACCATTCAGTCCATCAAGCCCATTCGTTTAGCTAATAGCTAAGCAGACACTGTATCTTGTCCAGATTCTTCTTAAAAGTTCAAGATTTCTGCTTCAACTCATGGTAGTTTGTTCCAGAGTCCCACAACTCTTTGTGTAAAGAAGTGCTTCCTGGCTATTGTCTTAAATGCACTTTCCTTTTAATTTCCACTGATTTCCTTGAGTACATGATTCACCCTTAAACTGATATTTTGTTATTTGTTACAATGTATTAATCCCTGATGTTGCTGGTTTTACTTTTTCAATACACTTGAAGACTTCAAAAACCTGGATCAGGTCCCCACGGAGTCTACTCTGCTTGACACTAAACAGGTTTAATTTTTAGAGTCTGTCAAACTAAGAAATGCCCTCAAGTCCTGGCATACACCAACAACTCCGCTCCATGTGTAACATTCTCCTCTTATCTGTACTCTTTGTCTCCTGCCAGTTAACAAACTGAGATCCAGTTTTATAGATTACCTCAGATGTGTGCAGCTTTTAGTTTCTGAATTAACACTTGGTGTGGGACTATATTAAATGTTTTCTAAAAGTCTAGGTTAACTATGTCATATAGTTTGTTTTTGTTTCTCTTTCTGCTTTCCTCAAGTTGTAAGTGCTTCTTTTGGTGTAAATTTCAAAGATTACCTCTAATTTTACCATTTTGTGATCTAGAAAGGAGTCACTATGTGTTGGGCTTGTGACAAACTGGGTGAAAAAACAGTCATTTGCTATTAATGTTATATTATGGCCAGTTTTGAATAATTTCCACCATATGTTTATCCAGATCTTTATCCTTGCCATCCTTAGACAAATTGTTCCTCTGACACACTGTGAGATATCATAACTTCTTTGGTGGTAGTGATTGTAATGCTACCAGCACAGAACAGGAATATTTATTATATTCCACTTTATATTCATAAAAGTCTCTTGTATCCACAGATGTTGTTAATGCAAAGTAGCCTTTTAATCCTCAGTTCTCACCATTTGACATCTCTCAAATTCACAGCTCTGGATAAGATGCAGGGCACATCTCAGGGGAGAGGGAGTTAGCTGAATAAACCCTGGATAAACAGCAACTGGGATTGGACCATAAACTTTTGGGAATAAGAAAGTAGATTCCCTCTAAGCTTAATAAGGTCATTCAATGTACTGGTAAGAGGGTCTTTTACAACCACTACCATGACTGAGGCACATGCAAGGCATAAAATAGACTTTAGGTTGCATGGTATAAATTTCCAGATCTTGACTTGCTTTCACTTTGGCATATAAGAATGATTAATATTAATATTTTGTACATTGATATTAAATTGGAATAACTTCTCTGGTTTGGTAGTTAGGTCAGCGCATCAGGAAGAGGACTCTCCAATAGAACTGGGATCGAAGAAGGGTACAGAATAAAGTCTGGGCTTTATATCTCAAATATTGTTAAAGGTCAGAATAAAACAGAATTAGGCATGTTATTGGTACACATTAAAAATAATCATCCCAGTTAGCAGAAAGTATGTGTTTGGAGGCAAAGTTTCCCCAAAAGCCTCTTCATGGTAAAACAAGAGGGAAAAACAAGGAGGTAGCTGAAAGCAATGATGGGCAGAATTACAAAACAAAAGCATGGCACTGGTTGATGATTAGAAGATGATTACTTTCTGCTGTACACAGGGAGTGTGACACAAACTTGCTTCTTAGTGAGCAGTGGGGATGACCAGTGCAACCATTATGAGAACTGATCCCAGACGCACATGTGGTGTTTGTACACCGTTTTCAACCCCCCAACTTATCTGATCTTTGTGTTTGTGCAGATTTATTTATGAACTACCACTTTTATTTTACTATGGCTGTCACATACAAGTAAGAATTAATAACACATAATGTTTGAATGTTGAAAATGAAATTGAAATGTTTCAATTTCTACTCCAATCTCCCAGTTACACATTAGTGGCAGCTCACTCTATGGCCCGCACTATGCTAAAAAGACAGAGAATGTATCAATTAAATAAATTTAAATTAAATACATTTAAACAGTATGAGACTGACTGACATGGAGTATGCAACAGTAAGCACATACAGCGCATCCAGAAAGTATTCACAGCGCATCACTTTATCCACATTTTGTTATGTTACAGCCTTATTCCAAAATGGATTCAATTAATTTTTTTCCTATCCTTGGCCAGTTTCGCCCATTCCTCTTTGCAGCACCTCTCAAGTTCCAATCAGGATGGATGAGAAGCGTCGGTGCACAGCCATTTTAAGATCTCTCCAGAGATGTTCAATCGGATTCAAGTCTGGGCTCTGGCTGGGCCACTCAAGGACATTCACAGAGTTGTCCTGAAGCCACTCCTTTGATATCTTGGCTGTATGCTTAGGGTCGTTGTCCTGCTGAAAGATGAACCGTCGCCCCAGTCTGAGGTCAAGAGCACGCTGGAGCAGGTTTTCATCCAGGATGTCTCTGTACATTGCTGCAGTCATCTTTCCCTTTATCCTGACTAGTCTCCCAGTTCCTGCTGCTGAAAAACATCCCCGCAGCATGATGCTGCCACCACCATGCTTCACTGTAGGGATGGTATTGGCCTGGTGATGAGCGGTGTCTGGTTTCCTCCAAACACGACACCTGGCATTCACACCAAAGAGTTCAATCTTTGTCTCATCAGACCATGGTCTGAGAGTACTTCAGCTGCCTTTTGGCAAACTCCAGGCGGGCTGCCATGTGCCTTTTACTAAAGAGTAGCTTCCGTCTGGCCACTCTACCAATACAGGCATGATTGGTGGATTGCTGCAGAGATGGTTGTCCTTCTGGAAGGTTCTCCTCTCTCCACAGAGGACCTCTGGAGCTCTGACAGAGTGACCATCGGGTTCTTGGTCACCTCCCTGACTAAGGCCCTTCTCCCCCGAATGCTCAGTTTAGATGGCCAGCCTGCTCTAGGAAGAGTCCTGGTGGTTTCGATCTTCTTCCACTTACGGATGATGGAGGCTACTTTGCTCATTGGGACATTCAAAGCAGCAAAAATTTTTCTGTAACCTTCCCCAGATTTGAGCAGAATTTTCAACTGTGGGACCTTATATAGGCTGGTGTGTGCCTTTCCAAATCATGTCCAATCAACTGTATTTACCACAGGTGGACTCCAATTAAGTTGCAGAAACATCTCAAGGATGTTCAGGGGAAACAGGATGCACCTCAGCTCAATTTTGAGCATCATGGCAAATGCTGTGAATACTTATGTATATGTGCTTTCTCAATTTTTTTATTTTTAATAAATTTGCAAAAATCTCAAGTAAACTTTTTTCACGTTGTCATGATGGGGTGTCGTGTGTAGAAGTCTGAGGGAAAAAATGAATGTAATCAATTTTGGAATAAGGCTGTATCATAACAAAATGTGGAAAAAGTGATGCGCTGTGAATAATTTCCGGATGCACTGTAGGTGGGTGACATACTATATCAATGAAGTTAAAAACAGTATAAAAATAACAGTTTTGCCATTCTAAATACTGACTGGATTTGAAACATGGCAGTGGCTATTCATCAAGCTTGACAGTTCCTCCAGGGCTCTAATTTTCAAATTACTAAGGTGCACATTCCAAAGTAATGCTTGGCATGTACTAATTTAATGTCTTTCCATTTTTGTTCAGTTCAATTTCAGACAGTTTTTAATTTTTGTTTTTAGTTTGTGTCTCAAATACATTCTGATGCTGTTGCAAAGGTGTAAAAAAGATGGCACAGAAAATGGTATTTAAGACCTTTAAAATGTACTGTATCATTACAATGGGGAATATGCAACACTTGTATTGATTATGCGAGAAATAGATGAAGAAAAGCACCACAAATACATTTGTATGTCAGCATTTAAGTTTGATGATTTGCTTAACCACATCAAACCAGTCATCAAACATCGAAGCATGCACACTGATCCTGTAGGATCTGCAAAGCGCACTGCTGTCAGATGTTGATAGTAAATAGAAATTCTGACGTCACGTTCCAACTTGAACAAACTGCAGCCCCAGATTATTTTCTAGTACTGCAACTCGCGCACGCATCGTGTTAATTCCTGAGGACATGCTCAGAGATCTCTTAACATGAACGCTGGGAACGTGTGACAGCCATGATGTGTGTGAAGTATAAACCGGTACTTAGTCGAGTAGCTGTGTGTTTACTTTTTGTGATCTCCAGTCATCAAGACAGATAGGCTGATGCTCTCAAAACTTGACACTTTTACTTTAGTAAATGTAATGACAATGCAGCTACTGTAAATGCATTATATGTAAAAAAATAATTACATGTTATGGACGAAACACTAGCACAGTGGTGGCGAACCTATGGCAAGCACCCTCTCTGTGGGCATGTATGCCGTCGCCCCAGCACAGAGTTCATTACTGGGGAATGGGGAAGACCTGCGTGAAACACTTGAGAAGATAGAAGGGATGACAAAGGTCAGCACAGTTAGTTCTGAAAATGAAATTCTTAAAGTGTGGAATTCTCTGCCAAATGATTTTAAGTCAATGAAAGCACTTGGGACTGATTTCCTTACTTTGTTTGGATCATCTTATGTTTGTGAGCAGCTGTTTTCAGCTTTGAATTATATCAAATCTGTCACCAGAAACAGACTAACAGATGACCTTAGTGCTGCATGTGTTGCTCTCAAACTTATAAAGTATGAGCCAAGGTTAGACAAATTATCAGCATGCACACAAGAGCAAAAATCACATTAATTGTTCAAAAGCATGTCAAATGCAAAATTTTACCTTTCAATAAAAAGTTGTTTGTATTATTGAAATCTCTGTTATTGTGCTTTTCTTTTAAGACAAAAGATGTTAATGTATGAGTTGTTTTTCTAAACTAAAACCTCAGTATTCAGGTTAAATTGCCGTGTTGGCACTTTGCGATAAATAAGTGGGTTTTGGGTTGCAGTTTGGGCACTCTGTCTCTAAAGGTTTTGCCATCACTGCACTAGCAACATCATTACTACATCATTATATACTGTAGATGTGAAGCAGTGCAGCATGTTTGACTGCTTCAAGAAAGATACATAATCCGTGCAGCCTCCCAGCACAAATATAGCTGGAATAAGACTGAAAATGTGACTTGACGATGTCTAGACAGTCAAGGTAACACTTGTTATTGTTATAAAAGTAACTCTGTAGTTATTCACTGAGGACATACAAAGTGAGCACTGGTTTTAACTCGTCAGTGGATACCAGACACCCACGTCCACCCCATTCTCCATCTCTTAAACAAGGAAAAATGACAAAGGAAAAATGATGAAGAAAAAAAAACAGCAGAATGCCACAGGGCCATTGCAAAGTGTATTGTGATAGATTTACAGCTCTTTACCACAGTGGAGTTTAATTGGTTTAGGTATGCCTAGCAAAGCATAAATAGCTAACTTCTTGGTGGTTTCTGCTAGGTTGGGGTAAATTGAGCTGTCCTGACAACAAGGGATAAATTAATTTGTAACCATAATAAGTGTACCCCTTTAAAACCTGGGTTACATGGTGGTAATAGCAATATTCATGTAACTAAAATTAAACTATGCAATTTTATTTAGAATACTTTAAACTTCAAAGTAAATGCTTGTATTTATGTAAACTTATTTTTTTGGTTTGAATGGTAGCTAATGAGGGTGCAGGCCAGAGGTGAAGAATTAAAGAAAAAAAGGGAATCAGGGAATAATGGTGTAAGCAAAAAAAACTGTATCTAACCTTTTACGGTGATAAATGTGTTTATTTATTACTTCAAGTAGAAGTTTATTTAACAAAGAACTGATTCCAGCACAGAGTTAACTGACAGGAGATAAATTTTGGACATGCTGGTGGTAGGACATACTGTGTTGAGAATGCTAAATAGGTGAGCTGTGGGGCGCCGTCCGTGAAAGCCTGAACAAAGAAGACGTTGGTGGGCCCTGGAATTTGTTGTCACTGTCAGATGTTGTATCACAGCAGACTTGATACTTGCCACAACAGACATCAGTATCAGCTTGCTTCTGCTGGGAATGAGCGATTTCTGTATGCTCCGTTAGTCAGCCGGAGTCCGACACCAACGCTGCAATCTCAAGCAAGTACCAGGCCAGCAATGTTTGTGTGTCTGGTACTATTTACATGACCCTTTTTTTCCCCACTTGCTTAGGTTTAATAAAGGGATTTTACTTTTTTTTTTCTTTAAGCTTTCAGAGAAAGAATTGTTAGGTAAACCCTAAAATTATTTTACAGGACTTAAATATACTGAATTTATATTCTGGTATGAGATGTGGGATGTATATATGTAAATTGCAGTTAAACTAAACTATTGAAAACTTGTGCATTTTTGGTAATACCTGGTTTAGCCATAAAGGGAAAAAGAGGACAGCTATTTATCATGTGGATAAAATATTATTAAACATGGTTTAGTAACACAGGGTGCAATTCATGTACAATTATGTAAATTATAACTGGTAAAAATACTAGATTATCTTTTTTTGTCATAGTACAAGTTCAGTAGATTATAAACTTTAGATTATTAATTAGTTCATCAGATTATTAACAGAGGTTTGTTCATTAAAAGATAGTGCTGACTATAACAAGAAAGTTATGTTTAGATTTGTTATTTAAAAAAAAACTGAACTCTGGTCAGCTCCCTCTGTAAAAGCTGAGGGATGGAACATAAACAATGCAAAAACAAACAAAATTAGTTACCTCCATTCTAAAAATTTTTTTATGTATTTTAACTGTAGGGAAATGACGACAGCCTTTAAGCCCAGTTACCACCCCCCTTAAAGGGACACATTATCTCATCACATAATGGAGAGCAGTATTGATAAGTATCGGTATCGATACAATCCTAATGATACCCTCACTATTCAGACCATGATTTATACAGTTGTTAATAATGGGTGTTTTTCAGTAATTAAAACAAATGTGTGCCTTAAGCTTAAACAGTGTTTTCTACAGTGTTCAAAATTCACTTAAGAGTCTGTGTCAAGTATTACAATGTCTCAATTAACAAAAAGCTACGACAGGAGAGTGGGCCAACAGACAAGTGCTAAACATTGTGTGACAAGCATGTTACAGTATGTTGTAAGCCTTGCAAACCTGCAGCTCATCCCGCAGAGGGCAAGTTAACAGTGTGCTTGTTTCTCATTGAAATACTGTCCAAAAGGGAGTTTTTCAAAGGGAATTTGTGTTACTGAGAAAACCTTAAAAAAATGGATCTTTTAAACACTAATTAGAAGCAGAAATGAAGACTGCTATGTGCATTCTTACCGAGGAGAAGTTCTGAGTATGCTAAAAACAACTTTTTAACATTTTAAGGACCCAGCAAGTCCATAAATGGTTTTCATAGTAATTAAATTTAAACAAGGTCATTTAAAATGATTGAATTGTTTGATTTGAAAAGTTAATAATGAACCACTCACACTGTTCCATTCTATTCAAACTAGTGTGGTGCTGAGGTGTCACCAATTGCAGGGCTGCGTTTAGGTCCTAACTTGGGTTCGGTGTGTGGTGGGTGTGTGGGGCAATGAGCTATATCAGTACACACTCCCAACCACCTTATCCTCATGGTATATGAAGGCGTTTGTCAAGTTTTGATTAAATTCTTGAAACCTTTAAAAACAAAATCTGGCCTTTTTTATGGAAAATGCTGTTTGGCATGCGTACCACTAAGACAAGCATTAAACATGTAATTTGCACAGACATCTGCAAGATACGAGCTGATCAGCAGACCACATTGCTTAACCATGAACACACAAAGGAAAGTCGGTATAGATAAAATTTAAGGGGAAAAAAACCATCACTCTATCCAGTAACTATCTAACACATGTCAGCAAGCTGCTACAGTATGTATATGCACCACCATGCCTAAAATGATAAATTAGAAAACTCAGTTAAAAAAAGAAAGAAGTGTGGCATAACAGGCAAATGCACACTATCTATTCTTCTTGTATGTGATTTTACAGTGAAGCTGTATTGATAAGATAAATGATAAATTATACTAAATTAACTAATATACAACTCACTTTTCAAGAACTATCACCAGGAATTCCTAACTTTAGTCTGGTGAGTCAACAAAGCACATCAAAGAATGGTAGAACAGTAGTTACTAGTAGAGCACAAGGTCTTTCAAAAGTACTTTTTACTTCCAGTACCAAAAGTACCAAGCTGCTGCCACCTTACCATTTTAGAATTTGTGTTTTTCTATACATTTTCAGAACCAGTATACTACACAACCTCATTTCAGAGACACAAGACACATTTTTCTTCTCTTATTTACTGGGGAACAGCTGTAGTTAATATATTGATTAGCATGCATTTACCCCATTTAACATCAACAGTATTTGTTTATGCAGCAATTCATACTTGATTAAAGTAGTTGTATTTTTGCTTTTTCAAAAGTGCTGCAAAATACCTTTTGTAATGCCTTATACTGTACCACAAATATACTACCATCAAAAATGTTAGCTTAATGCACCATATCCATTTTCTCTGTGTTTGCCATACTGACACCACATTATGTTTAGGCGTTAGCAACTCTTAGAAAACAGTATCTTAATCTTTTGGCTCTTGCCTTATGTACATGTATACAGTGATCCCTCGCTATATCACGCTTCGACTTTCGCGGCTTCACTCTATCTTGATTTTTTTCTCATACACGCTTAAGTCACTACGCATGCGCTTTCTGAGAACTTTTATCTAAGCCCTACGATGGCTCCTAAACGTGCTGCTTTTTCTAAGTCTTCTGACAGTAAAACTAAGGGCTGGACTAAGATGCTTACTATCCAGGAGAAGGTGAAACTCTTGGATATGATTAAAGATGGCAATACCCTACAAAAGCCTCCTCACGCATATGAAAAGACAGCGCCAGCAACTGCCTATCAAGATGTTCTTCAGCCACGCACCCAGACACGCACTGCCTACTACTAGTACTCCTTCAGCGGAAGAAGACAACAACGCACCTGCTGAAGATACAGCACCAACCTCTGAAGACTCTCCTACTGAGGTCGTGCCTTCATAGGTTAGTGGTTGTGTGTAAGAACTGTGTGTGTTTGTGTGCAATTAAATGTACAGTACAATAATCTACTATATAAAAGCATTCGGGATTGTCCTTCCTTCCTGTGAGTGCAAAGCGTAGCGGTATTACACTTATTACAGACTTACTACTTGCGGCTTGAGGTACGAAGCAACACGATGTGAGCAGAGTTCTGGTGCTCTCATTGTTCCCTTGCTTTTATGCGCGATGCGCTGGAAAAATAGACAAAATTATGTCTCTGGAAATAATTAATGTTGATGGAGTACAAATGCCTCACCACGTAGTAAATATCAGGGGAGATGGTGCTTGCTTATTCTCATCTATAGCTTATTTAGAGCATGAAACTCCGTCTTTAGTGGTACAGATTCGGACTGACATTGTACGACTTGATGTACACATGGAGCGCACAAAAATTGAGGATAAAAGTCGGTCGCCTTAAAAGGCGAGTGCGCCTAGTAATATGATATTTGTAACGTCTAATATGTCTTATTTTCTCTTATTCTGTCTAATATATTGGGTAATACGAGTGTAATCGTGACTAAAGGGGGTTATTTCATGTCTAGAGGGCTCTAATGTTAAAAAACTTATTTAGAAGGTCGTAAACAGGTTTTCTATACTCTAACTGCGAAAATATTCGATTTATAAATAAAGAATCCTACTTCGCGAAAATTCATTTATTACGGTTAGAGTCTGGATCGGATTAACCGTGATAAACGAGGGTTCACTGTAAGCACATGGGGGCTTGTGCTACAGCCATGTGTAATTTATCCCTATTCAGGGAACTAAGCGTATTCAAAATTCTCGAAAGATAGCGATAATGTTGATCTTGTGGTCACCAATGCATATAACATTTATGAGCAATATAGATGGTTTCCATCACTTATCCCATTAACACATGCTTTGCCTTACATCTGTGGTTTTGTAAACCACACTTTTGTGAAATGAAAAACTGAAATCAACTGAATGTAAATTTTATTTAATTGACTGTAGACATTATGTAGTACGCTAGTTGTTCTCTATATTAAAGAAAGAAATTCCTTGATTTTTATATTATAGAACATGTGTTTTATGAACAACATCGCACAGAAAAAAAGATCATTGCAAGCTATTTTCCCCATCCCACAATATATTTTGATAACATTTTGTTTACACTTAAAAAAGACATTAAAATAAACACAGAAAATGTGTGTCAAAGATCTTACTTTGTAAAAGCAAGACTCCCATTCCAGGGCATCTAGAGCTTGTAAGTCATAGACCTGAAGAGCCTTCTGTAAGTATGTCAAGGCATGCATTCGAATTCGCTGTCTGGCATCACAACACAGCCATGCAATACCTAAGGACAGAAATTAAAGATAACAGAGGCTTAGGAAAAGAACAGTTTTTTTGGTTTGAGGGCAGGGCTATTGGATGACAGATACTACAGTAACATGTACACTGCAGGCCTTAGTGCAGATATTGAAGAATACAAAATAAATTACTCAGACTAGTTTACATCTGTCTTACTTGTCCAACATATTAATACACAGAGCAGAATTGATCTTAAAATCTCTCTATATAATCTTCATTTGGATTTTGATCTTTGTTTGTCCGCAAATGAATTAGAAGAAGCAGCACTAGATCGCAGTAGAGAGACAGCTAAAACATAGCCACTGCATCTCCTCCAGGCTTATACTACTGAAGACTGTAGTACTCCAGTCACACCTCAAAACACAGACATTCAAACTAAACAAATTGTTGTGCTTTAAATTAACTAAAGAGATCTTCATTTAGATCTTGATCTTTGTTTATCCGTGAATTCCACGCATGCGTAGACAACCTTCCAGTTTAGTACGTTGTTGTTACTCACAGATGTCAACAATGTGTCGGAATAACGAAAGGGGTGGTGGACATTGTTACGCTTGTTAGCTCCTGAGGCCTGGTTAGAGAATGAGATTGCCGAAGATAAAAGGTACGTGCCTATGTAACATGTGAATGAAAGAAAGACAGTGGGTAAAATGAATGACAATGTAACAGCACGTTCCCGAAATTATTATTGTTACATTGTAGCCAGCGAGAGTGCTGTGCGTCTCACAGTTGTACCGTGGCTTGCTCACATGTCAGTGAAATGATCCCTATTTATGCTTTAAAGAGCCTGGATACCTATGTGTCCTCCTTTTATAACCATTGCTCCGTGTATATTGCCATACTTTTTGGGTTGCCACAAAGCAACCTGCGAGATTGGAGAAAGGTTGAGAAGACATCGTGAGAGGAAACGATGGCATAGTGAAAACGAGACGGACTGTGAACGGACAGAAGCAGAAATGCTCCTACACCACCACATAATTACTATTCGGACAGTGACTCCGAGTAGGCCATTCCTATCGAATCAATGTCCAAGGGATTTCTTTTGTAATTTTGTTTCCCTTATAAAAAATCATAATGCTGTGCGATGAAGGGCTCAGTTCACAACTGGCAGCCGCGTTTAAACAGGGAGCCCTTCACAGACAACTTTAACACGCGTAACGTAGTTGGGCGCACATGGCTAGTTCTAATATAAAATATACAGTGGGTACGGAAAGTATTCAGACCCCCTTCAATTTTTCACTCTTTGTTATATTGCAGCCATTTGCTAAAATCATTTAAATTAATTTTTTCCTCATTAATGTACACACAGCACCCCATATTGACAGACAAAAACAATAATTTTTGAAATTATTGCAGATTTATTAAAAAAAGAAAAACTGAAATATCACATGGTCCTAAGTATTCAGACCCTTTGCTCAGTATTTAGTAGAAGCACCCTTTTGAGCTAATACAGCCATGAGTCTTCTTGGGAAAGATGCAACAAGTTTTTCACACCTGGATTTGGGGATCCTCTGCCATTCCTGCTTGCAGATCCTCTCCAGTTCTGTCAGGTTGGATGGTAAACGTTGGTGGACAGCCATTTTTAGGTCTCTCCAGAGATGCTCAATTGGGTTTAAGTCAGGGCTCTGGCTGGGCCATTCAAGAACAGTCACAGAGTTGTTGTGAAGCCACTCCTTTGTTATTTTATGTTTTTATCTTGGAGTTTGCTAAAAGACACCTGAAGGACTCTGAGATGGTGAGAAATAAGGTTCTCTGGTCTGATGAGACCAAGATAGAACTTTTTGGCCTTAATTCTAAGTGGTATGTGTGGAGACAGCCAGGCACTGCTCATCATTTGTCCAATACAGTCCCCACAGTGAAGCATGGCGGTGGCAGCATCATGCTGTGGGGGTGTTTTTCAACTGCAAGGACAGGACGACTGGTTGCAATCGAGGGAAAGATGAATGCGGCCAAGTACAGGGATATCCTGGACAAAAATCTTCTCCAGAGTGCTAAGGACCTCAGACTGGGCCGAAGGTTTACCTTCCAACAAGACAATGATCCTAAGCACACAGCTAAAATAATAAGGAGTGGCTTCACAACAACTCTGTGACTGTTCTTGAATGGCCCAGCCAGAGCCCTGACTTAAACCCAATTGAGCATCTCTGGAGAGACCTAAAAATGGCTGTCCACCAACATTTACCATCCAACATGACAGAACTGGAGAGGATCTGCAAGGAGGAATGGCAGAGGATCCCCAAATCCAGGTGTGAAAAACTTGTTGCATCTTTCCCATCCCACATCTCTGTTCAAATATCTAAAAATATTTTGCAGCTAGGAAATAATATACGGGTGGCTGCCCCAAACCTTTATGATGTCTGGAGACTCATTCTTATTACTATATATATATATATATATATATATATATATATATATATATATATATATATATATATATATATATATATATATATATTTGAAATATAATGAACACACACACAGAAATACCTTGCAGTAAGGGACACCAGCATTTAGACCAAAGGGTCCAAGAGTCCGTCCTTGCATTTCCATCAGTCGTCTGCACCCAGGAGTAATAGATATTGGCAGCATGTGTGTGAAGTACATAAAGCAGATCCAACAGCTTAATTGAAAAAGAAAGAAAATAGCATATACAAAAGATAAGCATAGAAACATTATGTAGACTGCACAGACAGTGAAATGGACAGGAAATGAAACCTGGTCTCTGGTGATGTGAAGTAGCGGTGCTAAAATGCTACACCTACACAATGTCCAAATGTTTATAAAGATCTACTAACAAGAAACAAAATTGTAAGATATTGGTCTGAAGTTTTATGGTAGAGTGCAACAGTATTATTCTTGAGTTAAGTGTCAAAATGCTACAGTATATACTATTGGATGCTGCTATTTATTGATTAGTAGGGGATTTTGTTAATAGCTATAAAATAACCACTGTTTAATTCACTTCTTTCTACACATTTCTTATAGGTTTATAAAGTACTAGCAAAATACCCTCGCTTCACAGCGGCAAAGTACTGCCTTAAAATTTTTATTAAGAAGAAAATTAAACCTTTTTAAACTGAGGGAAAATATACCAATAATTATTTGTTAAGGATCTCTTTGTATACCACATTATCAGTTCGGCCCTCCGGTTGTAATATGACCAAGCTGTGAGCTGAGCTTACTCTTGAGCATGCAACGTACAGTTGGCCATGTGAAAAGAAATCTTGTTTAAAATCACCTTGGATTGCTGCTGTCATAATCGGTTTGAGTTTCATGGTTTTTTTCAATTAAGACAGTATTTGTAGGACTTGTGTTGAAGAGACATTTGGCATCTGTCAAGCGTTGTAAGTATACAACCGGTTTCATCGATAACTTCACATCCAGCTTTTGAGAGTTTAAACATTCATAAACATCAAAGTGTCCACTACTGAAATCGTCACCTGTCAATCTAAGATGTTTAAGAGGCATTGGCGGTTGTTGAAAGGTGTAAAATATTTGGCCATTTCGGTACACTTGAAAGCGACAAACGAACAATTCAGCAGCAGCCATCAACTCACATGCAGATGCATAGGTGAAGGGCTTAAGCATTTCACTCTTATAGTGCTCCTGTGTAGTATAATTATCTCCTGTACCGTCATCAGTCCACACCTTGAACCTGTCCCAGTCATTCAATACGTAAGACACAATGTTCCTCCGGATATCAAGAGTGAGCCTGATATGGCCGTGCGATATGTAACAAAGAGAATGGAAAAGGCAGGTGCCATCTCTGGGCATGGAAACCACTCAGTAAGTGATAGTTCTTTGATCGATGGTGATCACCTCGATAGACATGTTAATGGGGGTACGGTTGGAATGATAAAGGAAATGGGTACCTGAACAATGTAACCCAAGTCTAAAATACCTAAACAATAACTATAATCGTAATAAATGAACAATAAAACAGCGGAGAAGCCGTGGATTAAATAAAAAGGCTGTAGTTATCAGCAGGGAGACGTGAATCCCGTGGCAAAGCAAGGAAGGGAATGTAGAGACTGGAGCGATGGACGTCCTTATATAGGCAGGCAGCCAACAATGTGGGAGGCGTTGGGATGGGGGACCCAATGCCGCCTCACACGGTGACCGAGCTGCAAGCTATGGACGTATATATGTACGTAAGTAGGATTCAGTTAGCGTTGGAAACCCGCGTACCAAATTTCTTGAAGATGGGCCCATAAGTAACAAAGACCGTTGAAAAGTTCAATAAAACAAGTACCAAATTTCAGCCTTCTACCTACGCAGGAAGTTGGAGAATTATTCACGTTGAAAAGTTCAATATGGCGGCTGACAGTGGCGTCATACCACCGAAATAAGTATGTACATTGATTTTGGTTAGCACAGGGAAGCCGCCTACCAAATTTCGTGAAGATGGGGCCATGAATAAGAAAGTTCAACATGTCGGACGTTGTTGACCGTTATGACCATTACGCGTAGAATTTCGAAATGAAACCTGCTTAACTTTTGTAAGTAAGCTGTAAGGAATAAGCCTGCCAAATTTCAGCCTTCTACCTACACGGGAAGTTGGAGAATTAGTGATGAGTGAGTCAGTGAGGGCATTGCCTTTTATTAGTATAGATTACAGGCACAAAGTACATTGAAGATCTTACTCGTATGCACCAATTCATACACAGTGTTGACTGGCCAAGGTTTGAAACTTATCGTGAACACTTCTCTGTGCCTCTTCATCAATTTAAAAATATTATTATCATAAAAGGCAAATAATGATAAATGATGCACAACAAAAAAGTGTCTGTGCAGGTGGCACGGGTGGTGAACATCTGATTTAACTACTAATACCATCACATAAAAGTAACATTAACAAAAATAAGGTGACAGAATTGTCACTTTTTGTTTGGCTGGGTTTTAAAGAGTCATATAATATTCTCTGTCTTTGAGATTTAAAGATTTAAAAACAAAAAACCCTTAAAAGAAAATGTTATATTTTATATTTTATGGTATTATCATTTTTCTACATTTTGCTTAGTATAACTTTGCTTTTGATGTCTACCAGATGACAAAGCATAATCTAATCTATGGGAGGTTCCTATAACCCCCATAAGTTGAGTAAAATTGGTATATTCTAACTATTTCTATCTGCTCAGACTAAACCTTTTTCTTCAGTTAGTGACCTGCTTTGCCATGTGTAAGGTGTAGAAGGCATATGGTTTTAAACCGTGCCTGTGCCCATGCCTATGTGCCAACAAGTCTATAGGCCTTTTTAGTGCGTGAAGTAATTCATAAAACAACACTTATTTACGTACATAGCCGTACATTTAAAATGTACAGAAGAAGAAGCTAAGAATCTTTAAGAATATAAGAAGTTAAGAATCTTTAATTAAAGAAGAAGAAGTAAAGAACTTTTAAGTACAGAAATAACTAAAGTTTCTCAAAAAAAAGCTAAGTTTAGAGGAGATGCATTTTTCCTTTTTTTGCCTGTTATTCTACACGTGTAACTATTTTTTCTTTTATTCTTGTGTGGATTATTTGCTTTTAACTTTCACTAAATTTTTTAAAACAAATTTTTGGACTGAGAGATTTCTTTCGGCACGTGTTTTACCCATGCTTGATCTCGCCTTATACTTCGGCGGCTACACCATTGTTTGACAAGCCATGAGAAAACAGGATGAACGGACAAAAAATCTCACACTTATTAACATGTCTCTTAAAATAAGAATAAAAACAATACATTTAAAAAGTCACATACATCCTAAGCTAAGAGGACTATCAATCAACCTAGTGCAGGGGTCCCCAATCACGATCCTGGAGAGCCGCAGTGGCTGCAGGTTTTTGCTCCAACCCAGTTACTTAATAAAAAGCACTTATTGCTAAAGTAACACTTCTGCTTCACTTTAGTGATTTTGAGCCCTTATTGCTTAATTTTGTCTTAAACAGCTATTTTAATTGCTCCTTATTATCAATAACATGCAAAATGACAAGAGAGAGCAGCATTTCTCCATTTAGCTTATTTACATTTACACCTGTGTGTATTTATCTGCACTATTGGGTTTAATTAAATACTTGGAAGAAAAATGAAGAGAAAAAAGTGAAGGACTGAGAATTACTCGTCCATTTTAGCCTTCAAATCATTTGCATGATAGAAAGGGAAAAAAAATCTAGGATATGAGAATGACCTGACATAGCAGAGTTAATTTAATTTCATAGCTTGTTAGTGCTTTATTGGCAAGAATTGCTTTCTAATTAAGCAACCAGGTCAGAACAAAAACCTGCAGCCACTGCAGCTCTCCAGGACTGGGATTGAGGACCCCTGAGAGTCCTAGTGGGTGGGGTTAAATTGTGGTTATTTACAGCATCTACGTTTGTCATATCCTGTTAACAACTGGGTGTAACCAATCATATTAAAAGTTTTCTGATTATGTAATGAATTCCTTTTTTGAGTAGTGACTTAATCAATGAATTGTATAAATATAGCGAAAAGGACACTTTTTCTTTGTAAACACTAATATGTTGTATGTCTCTTGCAAGATTTACATAAAGAATAATAACTGACACTTTCTCCTGCCTGTGTTTTATTGCTTAAATCGGGGCATTCCAGTGGAGGGGTGTCTGTTTAAAAATCTTTTCTTCCACATTCTCTGACCAGAATAAGATTTTACACAACATTTTAGAAACCAGGTTTCTGTGAATAACTGGGTTATTAAAACACATGTAATCACGTTCATTGACTGCATGAAGAGATGTTCTGGGCTACAATACAACAATTTAGTAATTTAGTCCAAGCACATACTACAATAGGCCCAAACCCAAATAGTGGATCATGCCAATCCACTCTAGCAAAAGCTTTTACTGTATTCAGACAAGACATCTGATTGGCCAAGTACTATAGTGGTACATACTACATTAAACAAAGATTAGACAATACATGTTTACCATTAACAGATCCAGTTTAATCTTTGTCATATTATGGGGGAAAAAAAAACCTTTCACCTGGATATCAATATCTTTATTCATCAACAAAATTGACCTAAAAAATGGACTCTTAACAAAGTCATAGTTTTTCTTTAGATAAAACTGTATTTAACACTATGATTGGTGTTTTGGGTAAAATACTTACACTGGCTCCCTTGATATCTTTTTGTTTTTTCCTCCAGCCTAACTGGAATTATCTTTAGTTTTGTCTGGCTTCCTGGCCATCCGACCTTACATTTTTTTGTATATACTATATAATATTTTTTTACATACTATATAATATTATTGCCTAATCTTGTTTGTTTATATTGTATATTTCATCCTGTAAAGCACTTTGAGCTACATTGTATGTATTAAAATGTTGTTGTTAAATATTTTAATAAAACAAAGCACAAAACTCTTTTTCCTCACAACCAAATCCAAATTTAGTGAGCAAGCAAGTGCATACTCAAACAAGCAGAGCAGACCCCATGCAAAAAACAATGCTGAAAGGCTGTAACTACTTCATCAGATCCAGTAACGTGCACAACAGTACTTGGCGCTACACATAACCAGAACACCTAGAAAAACAGAATGAAAATCATGATAATGATGAAAATATTAAAAACTATGTTAAAAAAAAACAAAAAAACCACACACTCTAAATTATCCCCATGTCACATATACAAGGCCTGGTACATTCTAAAAATATTTACCAAATGTAGTTTAATAATTACCACACTTGCCCTAAAAACTAAATAAAATATTGAAATAACAGCATAATTAGTTAGGCTAAGAGTCAGAATAAAACAGGAGTTGCTAGGAGTTGTGAGCTTAGTTTGACATCCACTGGTTTAAAACCTTCATATTTAGTCTTCTTGTCATTTTAACAATTTTTTGTAACACATTTTTAGAAATTTTTAAGCATATTCTGATTAACCTGCAATGATGCCATGTCATAGCTGTCAGAAATTCTCTTATCCTCTTCATCATCTCTGTGGCACTGTGATGGTTGCTTACTTGATGCTGTAGGGAATTTAGGTGTAACTTTGCAACCTGTAGAAAAAACAAACTAGGTTGCTATCAAATTATGCATCAAATTATAAGTAGATGCAATCACATGCTATCAAATCAAACAGCCGATGGTACTCATAAACGGCTCATATTCAAAATAATACTGTGAATGAAAATTATTACTAACAAAAGAATATTCACCTTTAAATAAAAGGGAAAAATAAAATGTCAGGATAAAGAACAGCCAAGTAAGGTACTGGTTGAAAAACGACACAATTTACATAAAGTCTGTTTAAATAAAAGAGAAAAACAAGCAATGTAAAATAAAACAGATTCCTAAAACAAATACTGTATTATCAATATGATTACAATTTTTCTTCACACAATTTCTTAATTACTGGCCCATTCCTGACTGCTTACTTCATATAAGTATTATAAGTTGCCTTGTTACTGTTTAAATCATGCAGAGTCAAAAATAGGACTCAGCAGGTGATCAGATTCTCTAAGAAATTAATACATGCTGTCCTTCTCTGCTAAGAGTTTGCTCCTTGAATTGGTTATAAAATGACAATTAACAGGTAGCTGATTCCAGCACAAATGTGTTCTGATGGATCTGCATTTGCTTTACAAAGATTTATTTTAAAAACACTTAAACAATTGACAAGTAAGCATGGAAAAAACTAACTCCTGATTAAAACCTGATAAAGTAAATAAACTGATATATTTCCTTATTGACACAATAGTAATAGAAACACAAGATCAACGTTCAAATATGTTAAACATTTAAGTGCAGAGTGGAACTGGTTATGTGAACACTTAAGCTGACAGACAACATCAGACTGCCCTCTCCAGATTAACTTAGCCCCTACATTAAACCTTTTACTCAATTCTATCCACTTGCAGAGCCATAGCACCATACGTCACCGCAGTTCTAGACCCGCAATTACAGACCCAGAAGTGGCGTCACCTTTGTTTCGGGACTAACTTCGTAAAATTACTTTTGGAAGGTTTCAATAGGTCTTGGCAAAGCCCAGAAAGTAGCGTCGGGTCAAGGTCCCGTTCAGAAATTAAGTGATAAAAATGAGAAGGGATAAACAGTACGTCAAATCAAATAATACGCATCATTGTGAAGTTCAGGGGGTTTCTGCCATCACATCATGTCATACATAAAACTAAACAATATGGATCGTTTCTGTGAAATATTAATATTAACATTTACGTTGTGTTCGGGTCTGTGGGAACCATCTAACAGGTCAACAAAATTAAAATCATCGAGATCTGTGTTAATTGAAAATAGTTTTTTAGTTTACATTCATGGAATGAAGTATACAATATAATTATAATGGTTACACCACGTTAGAGTTTAGTAAAACGTTAATAATAAAAGTGATGACGTTTTTTAAAATGTACTATGCATGTGTGCAATATTGTTCTAAACCAATGTAGAATTAACCAATTTAGAAATAACATTTAAGCCAATCTAATATTTTTAAATATGCATGTGAAGAAAATGGCAAAACTTATTCTGTACTGTATTATGCGATATATTAATTGCCTTATATAGAACTGCTCAAGTTTTTGTCACTTATTATTATAAACGATTAAAATATTAAGAAGAACACAATTTATTTATATAGCACCCTGCCCAGAATTCAGAAAGAACAACAGGACCGATATAACATTGGCTACAAATAATATCTTACTAAATAAAGATAAATACAGGATATACAAAACATTCAAATAGAATAAAAGACAATAATCTAGACTAAAATACAACATATAATACTACAAACAAATCTTGAACTAATAGCGTAAATTGTGCTAAAAATGCAAACCCTGAGTACCTGGACAAATAAAGGGGGTGAACTGAAAGAAGGGGCAGAATGTGAGGTCTGTTTAATGTCTCCCTAAGCAAATGAGTTAAAAACAAATGAACGGAGTCAACTGATGTCATTAATTTAGGGAGGTCAGTCCACAGTCAGGGTGCTATATACAGCTGAAGGCCCTGCTGTCACCCACAGAGTGCAGGTTAGTATGGGCACAGAATGAGAGGACCTTTGTGGGCAGGTCAATAACAGAATTTGATATTCAGTCCTGTAAGACACAGGGAGCAGTGAAAGTGCAGTAGGATGGCTGTGATGTGCTCGCTGTTGGTGGTCTGTGTCAGGACTCTTACAGTTGAGTTTTGAATCAGCTGGAGCTGTGATATACGATTAGAAGTGGTACCTGCCAGTAGTGACTTACAATAATCAATGTGGGATGTGATAAAAGCAGGGACAAGTTCCTCAGCATTGGAAAAGGAGAGGAATGAGCAAACATAAGGAATGTGACACAGGTGGAAGTAAGAAAGTTTCGTAATATGGTTTACATGGGTGAAAAAAGAAAAAGAGGAATCAAAGTGACACTGAGATTCTTGCAGTAAAAGAAGGTCTGATGAAATCATGATCCAGAATGGCTGAAGAAGAGTTTGTTTTCTTAAGTTACACTTTAGTGCCACTTTGCAGGAGTTTAATTTTAAAGAGTTTTGCTCTGTTCAAGTTTTAATTTTAATTTAATTTCACTGAGATAAGTTCTGAGCAGAGAAAGCTGTGATGAAGTGTCACTTTTAACACTGAAATAGATCTAAGCATCATCTGCATAAAAATGATAAGCCAGTCCAAAGTTATGAATAACTTGTTCAAGGGGAAGCACAGAGATACAGAAGAGCAAAGGATGTAATTTCATTAACAAGGGGAAGTCAGATGGAGGAACTCCAGTGAGAAATTAAGGCATGAGGGTTGCCCTGGACATGACATAAGCTGCATGGCCACAATGCCATATGTAATAACTTACTTTTACACAAACTGAGACAGTAGCTCCTCAAGATGAAGGTAACAATGCTTAGCACAATAAGGAAAAACAAGCCAGAGCTCCCATCTCAACTGCTGGCCACACAGAATAGGCCAGTGAAGACATTAAAGTTTGTCTAAACAAATTAAACTTCCTTGGTACACATTGTGATCTCCACAGAGATAGGAGCTAGAAATGATAATGGACTATAATGCTACAAAAAGATGAGTGGAGAATTTAGACAAAACATTATGCTGGATGCTGGCCACAGGCAATTTTTTCAACATACTGAACATCTCAGAAAAAAATACTTTTGTCATCTCGACAAGCTTGAACTGAGACTGGAACAGGGAGGAGAGGAGCAGGGTAAACCATTGGTGACACCTCACATGCTACTGGGACGACATGTGCCAAAGACCCCAGCATGTACAGCCATTGTGTAGATTCAACAGTCCAATCCACAGGAGAACCAATGATGACACCCGTTGTGTGTATGCATAGTGAGCGTGTTTGTGTGTCTCACTGTGTGAACAGTCCAGTTATTACAGTATTGTGTAGAAAATGAAAATATTCAGTTATGCTTGATAAACAAATAGAATGTGATCTGAGGGTAACGAGTAAACAGGTTATTTACATTGCTTGTTAATAAAGTGACCATCTGATTAAAAAAAAAAGTCCCTCAATAGTACATACATAGCAAAAAAGTAATCATAAGTTGAGATTCAACACAATTATATTTCATGCTTCTCAAAGAGAAATTAAAATATGTTTGTAAACTACTGCATTTGTGAAGGACTGAAGTGTGGGGCTATCTAAATCTATCACTGAGTGCATTTCAGTAATTTATATAGTGACTTATAAAACCACAATATTACATTAAAATATACTGCTCAAAAAATTAAAGGACCCCTTTTTAATCTGAGTATAGCATCAAGTCAATGAAACTTGTGAGCTATTGATCTGGTCAGTGACGTAGCAGAGGGGCTTGTTAATCAGTTTTAGCTGCTTTGGTGTACTTAACAATGAGACGACCCCCAAAACAGAAATTAATGGTTTAACAGGTTGAGGGAGGCCACTGACATTTTTCCCTCCTCATCTGTTTTGTCACTTGTTTTGCATTTGGCTACGGTCAGTGTCACTACTGGTAGCATGAGGCCATACCTGGACCCTACAGAGCTGGCACACGTAGTCCAACTTCTCCTGGATGGCAGACACATCAATGTGTGCCATGCCAGAAGGTTTGCTGTGTCTCCCAGCACAGTCTCAAGGGCCCTGAGGAGATTCCAGGAGACAGGCAGTTACTGTAGGAGAAATGGACAGGTCCTTAACCCATCAGCAGGACCGAAGGAACAGAATGAACACTGCCAGAGCATACAAAATGACCTCCAGCACGTAGGCCACTGGTGTGAATGTCTCTGAGCAAACAATAAGAAACAGACTTCATGAGGGTGGCCTTAGGGCTCAACATCCTCTAGTGGGCACTGTGGAGCTCAACTGGCATTTGCCATAGAATATCAGGATTGGCAGGTCCACCACTGGTGCCCTGTGCTTTTCACAGATGAAAACAGGTTCATTCTGAGCACATGTGACAGATGTGAAAGGGTCTGGAGAAGCCACAGAGAACGTTATGCTGCCTGTAACATCGTTCAGCATGACCGGTTTGGTGATGGGTCAGTGATGGTCAGATTGGGGAGGCATATTCATGGAAGGACGCACAGACCTCTACAGGATAGACAATGGCACCTTGACTGCCATTACGTATCGGGATGAAATCCTTGGACCCATTGTCAGACCCTATGTAGCTTATGTCATGTCCAGGACAACCCTCATGCCTTAATTTATAATATAATAATTAGGTTATCTTAATTTTATAATAATATAATCTTATGTCACAGCTCCAGCTGATTCAAAACTCAACTGCAAGAGTACTGACACAGACTGGCAACAGCGAGCACATCACAGCCATCCTGCTGCACCTTCACGGCTCCCTGTGTCTTATAAATTCTGTTATTGACCTGCCCACAAAGGTCCTCTCATTCTGCACCCCTCACTAACCTGCACTCTGTGGGTGACAGCAGGGCCTTCAGCTGTATAGTGCCCAGACTGTGGAATGACCTCCCAAAATGAATGACATCAGCTGACTCACTTCATTTTTTTTTAACTCATTTGTTTAGGAAGACATTAAACAGACCTGACAGTTTACCCCCTTTATCTGTCCAGTTACTCAAGGTTTGCATTTTTATCACAATTTATGCTATTTGTTCAAGAGTTTTATGTTGCATTTTAGTCTGAATTATTGTCTTTTATTCTATTTGAATGTTTTGTATATCCTGTATTTATCTTTATTTAGTGAGATATTATTTGTAGCCAATGTTATATCAGTCCTGTTATTCTTTCTTAATTTTGGGCATAGGAAGGGTGCTATATAAATAAATTGTGTTCTTATTAGTATTTTTATTTTTTTTCTTTTGATGGCCCATCGTTTATAATAATAAGTGACAAAAACTAGAGAAGTTCTATATAATTCACTGTATGTATAGCATAATTCAGTGTAGAATATGTATTGCCATTTTCTTCACATACATGTTTAAAAATATTAGATTGGCTTAAAAGTTTATTCTAAATTGGTTTAGAACAATTTTGCACACATGACTAGTACATTTTAAAAAACGTAATCAATTTTATTATAAACGTTTTACTAAACTCTAACGTGGTGCAAACATATTGTATATTTCGTTTCATGAATGTAAACAAAAAACTATTTTCAATTAACACAGATCTTGATGATTTTAGTTTTGCTGACATGTTAAATTGTTCCCACAGACCTGAACACAACGTAAATGTTAATACTGTATTAATCTTTCACAGAAATGATCCATATTGTTTAGTTTGATGTATGACGCGACATGATGGCAGAAACCCTCTGAGTTTCACAATGATGCATATTATTTGGTTTGATGTACTCTTTTTCCTTCTCATTTTTATTGCTTAATTTCTGAAAAGGTCCTTGACCCGACGTTACTTTCCGGGCTTTGCCGAGACCTGTCAAAACCTTCCAAAAGTAATTTTACGAAGTCAGTCCTAAAATGACAGAGACGTCACTTCCGGGTCTGTAACTGCAGTGACGTATGGTGCTGTGGCTCTGCAGGTGGATGCTTCTCCCTTTTACTAGAGATAATGATCTCTTTTAAAAAAAAAATAAAAAAAAAAAAGATGGAAAGTCAACAACAACCAAACAGGAGGACAATAACAAACATGAAAACCACAGCCAAAATAAAATAATCATTTAAATAAGAGAGAATGAAACAACATTGATAAAGTAACATTGATAAAATCTGAAGCTCAAGTGTCACCTTCATCTGGCACACTGTCTTTCAACGGAGCAAAAGAAAAACCAGTGAAGTGAGTGTGGTTTTCATCACTGAAATCATGACAATTAAAATGGAATTAACCAACATTAAGAGCAGAAAAACATTATTCAATATAAAAACTGATTAACTGACGGGAGGGAAAAATAAAATAGTGGCCACATTAGGTACTCTGGAACTGATTTTGGAACCCCTGGCGTAATTCCACTGAAATTCAAAAAATGTTAACTTACCCTCAACTAGACTGGCATTTACAAAAATGTGTAATGTTTTGATGCAGAGATCCAAGTTCTCAGGTGTTACATGTACAACATCTTGTACAATTAAAGACAGCGACTCCACACACTTGATAAATGATTTTTTGTCCTGAAGTCTTTGGTCTGGCCATAGAGTTACGATAGACTGTTTATCCAAGACAGATTTTGTTTTAAAACCCAAAGCAACAGGTTTACTTGCATCTACTTCAACCTGAAATTAAAATGTTTTCCAATAAAATACATACGTAGTAAAAAAAAAAATTACAAGAGTAGCATTGCTGAGAAAATCATTTTCCCGTTTAATGCCTCCTGCGTGGAAACAACATTTAGAAATGACCAATCAAGAGGCAAAATTTTAAAATATCAAAATGTTGACTGATCCAAATTCTTTGTGTTTTTGTTCTTCAATTACAGCTGTCATTTTTGCTTATAAATTACCAAAATGTTTGCCATTCCCCTGAAAAAGCAAGCCTTGTGTCTTTATCCTCTATTAGATATCAGATAAGAGACTTTGGAGTTGTCTCTCTTTTATTTTCTCCACAAAACCTGAATGGATCCAGTTTGCACAAATAAGTGATAACGAGCCTTGTTTTAATTTGCAGGAAATCAGTAAAGCAGTAATTGAAATCTGTCTGTGTCTATTATTAAGGGAGTAAGTCCAAATTTTGCACTTGATGCAGCAGAGGAAATTAAATATTTACAGACAAACCCATCCAAACTGAGTTTATTGTGCCTTAATTTACCATATTGTACACAGAGTTCTAGCAATAGGTTAAAGGTCTGAGTATAATGTTTTCACAAGGAGCTTTAAGTACACTGAATTTTTGTTCCTGCAACAGTACTATACACATGTTGCTTCCAACTCCCACAAGCCTTCCCTCCTCTCCCTTGCTTTCAAAAATATTAAATGCAGGAGGATTCACTTGTAATCAAAACAGCTGTGCAATTCCCTTGATAGGTTTTGAAATATATGCAATATATTCATATTACTGAGATAACAAAATGCTTGTCATCACCCATTTGCAAAACAGGTCTACACTTTTTTCTCATTACAGGTAAAGTATTACAGCACTATTCTCATTCATGTGACTTCTATAATTCATTCTCATAAACAACCCCTACTGTTACAAAAACAAAATACAGATCTGATACCCCTCACTTTTTCTTGCACTTTCTAACAAGTAAAACTCTTATTTAATCCATGTCATCTATAAATTATCTCAACATTGCAGCAAAATGAAAATTTGATTATTGCTTTCTTTAAAGCAGTCAGAAAGTATCCAAAATTTCAAATGAATTACAGTTATGTTTTTATTAGTTTACTTTTACGTTTCAAATACATTTTGGCCAGTGTTGTCTGCTGGAAAAAGAAAACAGTGTATTATTTTAAGTAACATTAGAATTAGAAAACAATGTAAAACAAATTCATTCTGTAATTTTCAAAAACTGAATTTGCATATGAGATTCCAATTTTAAATACACTTGCATTTAAAAATATGGAACAACAGAAATTGTCATTTTTTTCAGAAATTGATACATATTGTATCAAAGTACCACTAAATTGATTAAAAAATATATTTTTAATTTATGACTGCAAAATGCCATTTTCCACAGCTGTTACTCCAATGTCTAAGTTGCAAATTATCTTAGCTCATCCTTATTTAATCATATTTAAATGTTATTACAACAACATAAATCTGATGAAACCTGTTATTCATGTCAATAAAGCGAGACAACTGTTTTCCTTGTGTTGCAAGGTACTGAAACTTCTAAAGTTCAATTCTGGGTTAAAAAAACTGAGAGGTCAGGAAATAATTTCTAAACTTCTATGCTCTGTATTATTACACCAATCAAACACAACATTAAACCCACTGCCATGTGAAGTGAATAACATTGAATATTACAATGGCATCTGTCAAGGGGTGAGAAATATTACACAGCAAGTGAACAGTTTATTCTTGAAGGTTATATGATGAAAGTAGGAAAAATAGGCAAGTGTAATGATATGATCGACTTTGACAAGTGCCAATTTGCAATGGGTAGGCAACTGGGTCAGAGCATCTCCCAGTTATGGAGTGGTTAGTACCTACCAAAAGTGGGTCCAAGGAAGGAGAACCAATGAATTGGTGACAAGATCATGGGTGCCCAAGGTTTGTTGATGCATGTGGGGAGCAAAGGCTAGGCCATCTGGTCTGATCTCACAAATAAGCTAATACAGCACAAACTGCTGAAAATCTTAATGATAACCATCAGAGAAAAATGTCGGAATAGACCGTGCATTGCAGATTGTTGTATATGGAGTGCATAGCTTCAGACTGCACAAAATGCCCATGCTGACACTGGTATACTGCCAAAAGTACAAAAAATTGGCATGTGAGCATCAGAACTGAACAATGGAGCAAAGAAAGAAGGTTGCATGATCTAATTAATTATGTCATCTGCTGCTAAAGTCTTGGTGTCAAGTGCCACAGTATACGTTCAAAAGTCTTGTGAAGTCCATGACTCAATGTGTCAAGCTATTTTGGTAGCATGAAGGGGACCTACACAATATTAGGCAGGGAGTTTTATTGTTGTGGTTGATCGGTGTATATTGTAAAGTGAATCTAAACAGTTTAAATTTAACTTCAACTAAATACAAAATTAAGCAATAACAGCATTATCTTACCATCATCTGGTTATTGTCTGCAACATCCATGTCATTTTTCCATTGAGACATAATTGGTTGTTTTTCTAGGCCAGCATCAATCTCCAAGTTATGGAAGATTTTATTAGTATTGTATGAGATGATCGTGCAATCTGTCAGTTTACCTATAATAAGGAAATTGTGTTTATTATAGGTTATAAAAGAATTTATAATTAAACTGCCATGAAAACAAAGGATGAACCTAAAAATTCCACAGAACTAGTGGTTAGGTCAAGATTTTAAACCAGATACCTAAAACAGCACTAACTATTACGGCACCATGCTACCCTTGCTATGGAATGGTTTTCACCAATCTGAGATTGCTTCTCACAGTTAATGGCAGGTAGTGGTCATGTCATGTTAAAAAAAATATACATAAAATTTATTAGCCCTGAGAAATTATACACATACTAATGGAGGCTTAGAAGCACAAACTCTGCGTCTAACCTTATATCTATTTTTATGTTATGCTTCACTGTTTGTGGTTATTATGTTTTTGCATGTCAAATTCGCAGGCAAGCATATGTGTATGAAATAGTCACAATTGATACTGAAAAGGCCCCTTAAAAGGAGCTCTGCTAGGACAATAAAAACATGGAAATAAAAAAAACAAAAAAACTGTGGCTATTACTTTCCACTGACTTTTCCTTGTTGTAACAGAATGTTAAAGAGAGCAAGTACGTTTCAAGTTGAAGTCATTTTTTCACAATCACAGTATACAAAATGTTCATAAGTGAAACTTTTTATAAATTTAAAAATGATTGCTCTATGGGGCATCCTTTCAAATGCGAAAACTTACCTTAAACTTTCAGGAAATTAAATTATTGATATACAACAAAATAGCAATTATATTACATAAACTGCATATACATGCTGCTTTTCAGGATTTAGTTTCTGAGATTTTGCCCTTTTAACAGAATTCCTTTAACAGAATTAGCTGTGTCCCAACATGGCAACCTTTAACCTTGTGGTTTACTAGAGTGCATTTTGTGAATGCTTCAGTTGATATCTTGAGAGTGGATTCAAGCACTTAGGAAAAGATTTTTCTCAGGATTTAGACAAAATCTGTCATCTTATACCAGCAATGTCTCCATCTGTGAAGATACGGACACTTTCAGCTTCATTTCTGAGCCATACTGCTGCTACCTGAATTGTCACTAGGGCTATCACATCAAACTTCACCATTCACATATACAGGTAAAATTACATTACAACAAAAATCTTTACAACGAAATTTTCATTACAACAAAGTATTTTTATGATTCCGACAGCTTCCCCATATGACACAAGTCTATAGAAATCTTGTTACTACGAAGTACATTCAGCAGATACTTTCATTACAACAAAGTGCACAAAAGACCTTGAAATGCTTGAATGAATCATCCACAGAGCAGTTAGCTCTGTGGCCACAGCTCAGTTGTGCACAATGATCCCCAAACAGGAACACTGCAATTTTTCTTTCTTCGAACTTTCCTCATACTGTTTTTTTTGCCTTTTTTGTTTCCTGCGGTTTTCAGTGATACCTTTTGCTTATTGCTCAACCTCACCTGGCCCAAAGCGCGCAGTGGGTACTAAACGAGCGCCGTTCAACCCCGTCCTTCGCTTTGGAAGGAGAAAGCGTGACAGCGCTCCTCTGGTTTTCAGTCACGGACAATTGTATGTTGGTTCGTAGCGTGCATTGTTGCAATGTTACTTCTCTTGGTGGTTTATTAAATTACGGATTTTTCAAATGTTTATTTTTTCTTCTGTGCTTAAAAATCATTTAAAAAGCGGCCTGATTATACGGCGCATGCTACGCCGCGGGTTGGCTAGTTAAGAATAATTAAACAACATTTAGCCCACCTTTATTACAGTTTGCTGCATCTGTAAAGGAGAAAAAAAAAACAACACACAATTTAGTTTACTCCCATCTCTAATTCATTGACTGCTGCTGGCATTCAGTGCAACAAACTTATAAAGTTTGTGTCCTGACACTCAATTATGCACCAATGGAATTTTAAAAAGGTAATTATTTCTAATTAACTACATCCTACATGCCTTTCCTTCAAAATGTTTCTCTTATGGTTCAATTTAATAGTTTCCTGGTAACACTCAAATTCATTTTACAGAATTTAAGTCACCTTTAAAATGCGTGCTAATTGAAAATGATAATGACGAGTAAACACTTGAAGAACATTGCAATTCAACATTCAGCTAGATAAGACTTATTTACGCAAATGACAGTTCTTAGTTTACACATGTGGCCCTTACCTTCAATGCAGCAAATGGTAAGTAGTACGGTAAGTGACCCATGCAACAAAGTATAACACTTACAAATATTTGGTCATTCATTTGCTGAGAGATTCTACATACTCTGAAATCAAGTTACATTCCTGCACTCCACTACTGCACGTTTAACACTAGAATTCCTGAAGATATGACATAACTTGTAATCTAAGACCAGCTTTAATCCCTTCGCACTTATACCATCAGCATCTTTTGTTTTGTAAATGCGTCGATCAGCACAAGCAGCAAGCAACATTGCTGATATAAAAAATTGTCTCACATTGCCTAGGACAATTGGGATAATAGGTGTCTGTTATCACACAAGTATGTTTCATTTTTTCATTAGAACAGGCATAAGATACAATGGCTTGCTAAACACCTGCCTGACAGATCAGAAACTGCCTTCAGGAGGCACATAAGTATGTGGCAGAGACTACTATCTGCAGAAGACTTCATGAACAGAAATACAGAGGCCACACTGCAAACATAAACCACTAGGTTAGCCACAAAAACAGGATAGCCAGATTACAGCTTGCAAAAAAGTACTTAAAAGAGCCTGCAGAATTCTGGGACAAAAGGTCTTGTGAACAGACAAGACAAAAATTAACCTGTAATAGGGTGGAGGCAAGAGCAAAGTGTGGAGACGAAAAGGAACTGCCAAAATCCAAAACATACCACCCATCTGTTAAACATGATGGTGGGGTATAATGGCTTGGGCATGTATGATTGCCACATATACTGGCACACTTATTTTCATTGGTGATGTAACTGCAAATAGCAACTGCACAATGAATCCTGAGGTGTACAGTATCACACACGTGTGCATGGGGGACACTTTACAGACTCAAATAGTGTTATTTGTCAGCCAGACCGGAGGTTGGAGTTCTCACCTGATCCTCTCATCTCTTATCATTCTGCAGCTCATCCGAAGACCCTGACTCTTAATGACATCACCACTGATCCACCCACTATTGACACCACTTCCAGCCAACCCTGACAACATAATTTCTGCTACCCAGAATACCCCATCTTGCCACATCAGTCCCTGTTTTGGCTGTCTTGACTCCACCTATTCCTCGTACCCACCATATTTATAGAGTAGTCTCAATCTGTTAGTCAGTTCAGTTGTGAACTCCACTTTGTAAAAAATGTTTTCTTTGCTCTGCTGTTTTTTCAGTGTATGCGGTGGCCCATCCCCAAATCACTTTCAGTCTGCTGCCTGGTATTATATCACAACAGAAACATCTTATCTGCTCAAGATCCAGTGGCGCTTCATCCTGCAAGGTAATGATCCCAAACATACTACTAAGGCAACACAGGAATTTTTCAAAGCTAATAAAAATTAAACAATCTTGAATGGCCAAGCAAGTCTCCTGATTTAAACTCAATTGAGCATGTCTTCCATATGCTGAAAAATTAAGGGAACAAGCCCCCAAAACAAGCAGAAGCTAACAGCTACATTAGAGATTTGGCAGAGTATCATCAGAGAAGATACTCAGTACATTGTGAGGTCCATGAATCACAGACTTCAAGCACTCACTACATGCAAGAGATATACAACAGAGTACTAAATATCATTGCATTAATATACCTATCATTGCTACAGTATGTCTAAAACACTATGGTGCCCTGAATTGGGCAATCATGTACAAGAAATGTTGTAATTTCTACATATTGTTACTGAGATGCACACATATACCCTTAAATTAAATTCTACAATGTGCACTTTAAACATGTTCGAATTGTTTAATTTGTAATGTTAAACTGTGGAGCATGGGGATAAATGAATGAAAAATTTGTCTTTATCCCAAACATTATGGGGGGCACTATAGATCAAATTTGCAGAGCATGCGATTTGATAAGTTTGCAGAGCAGGCGTCAAAGAACAGCCAGGGATTAAACCAAACTGGATTCTTCTTCACCGTGTAAGCAAAAATACAACATCTGTACCCTTACTACTTATTTTTCATTTTGCATTTGTTTTAAGAATTGTGTGTCAAAACAGCAGCCTCCAAAAGACACTTGTTTCGCTGAGGTAGCTTTCCTGAAACGGAAACAGCTGTTTAAAATTGAGATTTTTAAGACATTATAATAATAAAAGGAAAATTAGAATATGGCAGTTATTCCCCATTATGTTTAATAAGAAAGGAAACCACGACTGTGATGTGGTAATAGTGTATAAAAATACATTACATTATGAAATCCATCATTACAAAATTTACACCAGGTCACTAAATAGCCAAATGTGTTATTTACTTAAAAGTAACAGACAATGACTACACCAATACAAAATTCATATTAAATATATAAATTTTTGAACAGAGCTTACCTGTACCAATATCTGGACCAGTTACTACATAAAGTGGAGGAGATGGCTTGACTCCTGCTCCAATAAACTCAAGAAGCGAGAAAACTGTATACCAGTCATCTTTGGAGTGAATATAGACTGCATTGGTCTTCATTAATTCATGAAGGCCATAAGCAATCTCTTGGCTTACTTGATAATGTACATTCAATTCCATCAAGAGAAAAATTCTCAATGAAATTAAAACCTTAAAAAAATAAAATAAAGAAATAATGACTTTGTGCCCAATGTAAATGCCAGCTTTACACAAATTTTTATGGACTAACATTTTATAACTAGTGCTAAATAAAAATAAAGGCATATACTATAAAATATAAATTGTGCTATTCCTGGTAACATTCTACTATAGGGTTAGAGGAGGCATGTTAGCCTAGTAAATAAAGCACTGACAACTCACAACCCTAGAAGACTGGATTTCAATACAGACATAATCACTGTTTATGTGGAGTGTGCATCAAAAGGTAAGCCTAGATAAAATATTGAAGTATTGGTTATATTTCGTCTCTATATCTTTAAAGCCTGTTATATGTGTTTGTTTGTCCTTAATGCAGAACTTTGCTTTAAAACTTAACTTGAAATGTAGTAAACATGTACTTCTTTTTTGACATATAAATTTCAGCCTTGCCCTGATGTAATGAGTTGCATGAAATTCTACAGTGTAATCAGTTTACACAGAAATACCGTCACGGAGACCGTGGTAGTAGCACGGAGGTTAACGCACTTTTCAACCAGAAAATTTAGGTTAGATTCTTGCCTATTTAATTTAACTTTTTTTTAAATCAGATATTTTCATGCAGTATTGTGTGCACAAACTGTCTACAGTTATTTACAGTGGCATACAAAAGTTTGGGCACCCTTGCTTAAAATTTCTGTTACTATAAATAGTTAAAAGAGCAGAAGATGAACTTATCACCAAAAGGCATAAAGTTAAAGAGACATTTATTTAATATTTTAAGCAAGATTACTTTTTATTTTTCATCATTCACAGGTACAAAGTACCGAAAAAATGAAAACAGCCTGAAGCAAAATACTGGGAACCTGACATGGTTAGTACTTAGTAACATCTCCTTTGGCAAATATCACCGCTTGTGAACACTTTTTGTAACCAGCTAAGGGTGTTTCGGTTCTTACTTGTCCTTGAAAAGGCCTTCCAATTCTGCAAGATTCTTGAGCCATCTTGCATGCAATGGTCTTTTGAGAATCTATCCACAGATTTTCAATGATGTTTAGGTCTGGGCACTGTGAGGGCTACGGCAAAACCCTCAGCTTGCACTTCTTGAGGTATTCCATTGAACATTTTGAGTTATGTTTTTAATCATTATCTTGATGTAGGACCCACCTTCTTTTACAGATGGTGTGAAGTTTGCTTTCAGAATTTGCTGGTATTATTTAAATCCATTCTTCCCTCTACCAATGACGTTTCCTGTGCCACAGGCTACAACACAAACCGAAAGCATGACTGTTCCACCGCAATGCTTAATAGTTAAAGAGATGCTCTTTTCCTGGAATTTTGCACTCTTTTTTTCTCCAAACATACCTTTGTACATTTTGGCCAAAAAGTTCTATTTTGACTTCATCAGTCCTCAGGACTTTTTTCCAAAAAGCTTTTTTTAGATGTGGATTTAAAAACTTCAGGTGCTCAATTTTATAGCTACTACACCATTATAGGCTGTCTTCTGCTGATTCTGCCATGAAAGTAGGGCTGGGTGATATGCAAAAAAATCTTACCACAATTTTTGTCTTATCAGTTGATATTGATATATACCACAACATACAGTGGTGTGAAAAACTATTTGCCCCCTTCCTGATTTCTTATTCTTTTGCATGTTTGTCACACAAAATGTTTCTGATCATCAAACACATTTAACCATTAGTCAAATATAACACAAGTAAACACAAAATGCAGTTTTTAAATGATGGTTTTTATTATTTAGGGAGAAAAAAATCCAAACCTACATGGCCCTGTGTGAAAAAGTAATTGCCCCCTGAACCTAATAACTGGTTGGGCCACCCTTAGCAGCAATAACTGCAATCAAGCGTTTGCGATAACTTGCAATGAGTCTTTTACAGCGCTCTAGAGGACTTTTGGCCCACTCATCTTTGCAGAATTGTTGTAATTCAGCTTTATTTGAGGGTTTTCTAGCATGAACCGCCTTTTTAAGTTCATGCCATAGCATCTCAATTGGATTCAGGTCAGGACTTTGACTAGGCCACTCCAAAGTCTTCATTTTGTTTTTCTTCAGCCATTCAGAGGTGGATTTGCGGATGTGTTTTGGGTCATTGTCCTTTTGCAGCACCCAAGATCGCTTCAGCTTGAGTTGACGAACAGATGGCCGGACATTCTCCTTCAGGATTTTTTGGTAGACAGTAGAATTCATGGTTCCATCTATCACAGCAAGCCTTCCAGGTCCTGAAGCAGCAAAACAACCCCAGACCATCACACTAAAACCACCATATTTTACTGTTGGTATGATGTCCTTTTTGTGAAATGCTGTGTTCCTTTTACGCCAGATGTAACGGGACATTTGCCTTCCAAAAAGTTCAACTTTTGTCTTATCAGTCCACAAGGTATTTTCCCAAAAGTCTTGGCAATCATTGAGATGTTTCTTAGCAAAATTGAGACAAGCCCTAATGTTCTTTTGCTTAACAGTGGTTTGCGTCTTGGAAATCTGCCATGCAGGCCGTTTTTGCCCAGTCTCTTTCTTATGGTGGAGTCGTGAACACTGACCTTAACTGAGGCAAAGTGAGGCCTGCAGTTCTTTAGATGTTGTCCTGGGGTCTTTTGTGACCTCTCGGATGAGTCGTCTCTGCGCTCTTGGGGTAATTTTGGTCAGCCGGCCACTCCTGGGAAGGTTCACCACTGTTCCATGTTTTTGCCATTTGTGGATAATGGCTCTCACTGTGGTTCGCTGCAGTCCCAAAGCTTTAGGAATGTCTCATTTGTTCCTGAATTTCTTTGGATCTTGGCATGATGTCTAGCTTTTGAGGTGCTTTTGGTCTACTGCTCTGTGTCAGGCAGCTTCTATTTAAGTGATTTCTTGATTGAAACAGGTGTGGCAGTAATTTGGAAGTAATAGGAAACTAAAAAAAACTCCACGATGGATTAATAAAGATTTAAAAAAGAAGTCACAAAGGAAAAAACTGCTGTATAAGGCATATAAGACTAATGACTGCAAAGAGAATCGTAGCGCGTATGAGAACATGAGGGCAACCATTAACACTAGAATTACCAGAGCCTACGAAAAAACTCGTAATTCCGTCCCACCTTAAACTGCTTCTTAAATCCCTTCACACCTCTCCGCCACCGTCCTTTGTCTTCTAAATGTGCTGATAAAGAGAAGCTTGGAGCAGCCGGCTATTCCATCCCCCCACCAATTTAGAACGTGCACGAACTTCAGCTTGATTGAGTATCTGGGAGTGAAGTGGAGTTTTAGAGTGGAAATAATAGATCGTTATTTGGAACACACGCATTTCATGCCTGTTCAGTTTCTACAGTAATCTGTGTCAACACATTGTTAAAACAGAAACGTTTTTTTATATTCTAGTAGCAGATGACAAAATGTAGGCATAAACTATATAATGTATGAAGCCTGAAGTCCAAATAGCAAAGAAACATTTTCACAAGAATAACACAATTGCGCTTTTATTCAAAAATATAACTGCAGAAACAAAAAGCCGCCTAAACATGTGACATTGACACCACGTTATTGTAACTGCCTCCGTGGTTCAATAGACTCAGCCCCCGCTTGGGAATCAAGGGGTCACGAGTTCGATCCTGCGCCCCTCCGTTTTGAGAAGTAAACTGCTCTTATTCTTACTGTTTTAGAATAAAAGCATACATTTGATTTCAGTCTATATCAGCCGGTGCAATTTATGATCCTTGTAAAGGTTAGCTTTTTTTTTTTTTATTCACTTTTCATTCTCTCAGTGCGTTCAGAATCAATCCATACAACCCCATCTGACACGGCTGTTTTCACTAAAGGCAGCGCTATAGCTCTGCAGTGTACCACGATGCATACTAACAACAAACACGGGTTCTGACACACAAGCGCTGGCGAAGCTGCCTTCTTAGTATCTCACCGTCACTTGGTTTTCTTTTTATTCAGTTTTATTGAGTGTCCCGCATGTTGCTGTATGCTTTTTCTTTTGTACTCCAGGACATGCAGAGGAAAGAATGGTAAAGACCAGTAACTTCGGCGCTATATGCAATCATCAGACACTCCCAATCTGCCCGTGTCGTTCAAACACAGGAACATATATTGGTGTAAAAGTAATAGAAACCACAGCATAGAGAGAAGTGTGTACATTGCTTCTTACAGGAAAAGGCGATGGAAAAAGTGCACTTGAATAAAAGTGCACTTTTGTTATACTTTTACACCAATATATGTTCCTGTGTTTGAGCGACACGGGCAGATGGGGAGTGTCTGATGATTGCATATAGCGCCGAAGTTACTGGTCTTTACCATTCTTTCCTCTGCATGTCCTGGAGTACAAAAGAAAAAGCATACAGCAACATGCGGGACTGGCAGGAACACTCAATAAAACTGAATAAAAGAAAAGCAAGTGGCGGTGAGATACGAAGAAGGCAGCTTCGCCAGCGTTTGTGTGTCAGAATCCGGTGGGGGGCTGTGTTGGGGGGAGTTTGGCGTTAGTATGCATCGTGGTACACTGCAGAGCTATAGCGCGTCTTTAGTGAAAACAGCCGTGTCAGATGGGGTTATATGGATTGATTCTGAACGCGACTGAGAGAATGAAAAGTGAATAAAAAAAAAAAAAGCTAACCTTTACAAGGATCATAAATTGCACCGGCTGTTATAGACTGAAATCAAATGTATGCTTTTATTCTAAAACAGTAAGAATAAGAGCAGTTTACTTCTCAAAACGGAGGGGCGCAGGATCGAACTCGTGACCCCTTGATTCCCAAGCGGGGGCTGAGTCTATTGAACCACGGAGGCAGTTACAATAACGTGGTGTCAATGTCACATGTTTAGGCGGCTTTATGTTTCTACAGTTATATTTTTGAATAAAAGCGCAATTGTGTTATTCTTGTGAAAATGTTTCTTTGCTATTTGGACTTCAGGCTTCATACATTATATAGTTTATGCCTACATTTTGTCATCTGCTACTAGAATATAAAAAAACGTTTCTGTTTTAACAATGTGTTGACACAGATTACTGTAGAAACTGAACAGGCATGAAATGCGTGTGTTCCAAATAACGATCTATTATTTCCACTCTAAAACTCCACTTCACTCCCAGATACTCAATCAAGCTGAAGTTCGTGCACGTTCTAAATTGGTGGGGGGATGGAATAGCCGGCTGCTCCAAGCTTCTCTTTATCAGCACATTTAGAAGACAAAGGACGGTGGCGGAGAGGTGTGAAGGGATTTAAGAAGCAGTTTAAGGTGGGACGGAATTACGAGTTTTTTCGTAGGCTCTGGTAATTCTAGTGTTAATGGTTGCCCTCATGTTCTCACACGCTTCTGATTCTCTTTGCAGTCATTAGTCTTATATGCCTTATACAGCAGTTTTTTCCTTTGCGACTTCTTTTTTAAATCTTTATTAATCCATCGTGGAGTTTTTTTTAGTTTCCTATTACTTCCAAATTACTGCCACACCTGTTTCAATCAAGAAATCACTTAAATAGAAGCTGCCTGACACAGAGCAGTAGACCAAAAGCACCTCAAAAGCTAGACATCATGCCAAGATCCAAAGAAATTCAGGAACAAATGAGACATTCCTAAAGCTTTGGGACTGCAGCGAACCACAGTGAGAGCCATTATCCACAAATGGCAAAAACATGGAACAGTGGTGAACCTTCCCAGGAGTGGCCGGCTGACCAAAATTACCCCAAGAGCGCAGAGACGACTCATCCGAGAGGTCACAAAAGACCCCAGGACAACATCTAAAGAACTGCAGGCCTCACTTTGCCTCAGTTAAGGTCAGTGTTCACGACTCCACCATAAGAAAGAGACTGGGCAAAAACGGCCTGCATGGCAGATTTCCAAGACGCAAACCACTGTTAAGCAAAAAGAACATTAGGGCTTGTCTCAATTTTGCTAAGAAACATCTCAATGATTGCCAAGACTTTTGGGAAAATACCTTGTGGACTGATAAGACAAATTAGGGTTAAAAAAAAAAAAAAAGCTAACCTTTACAAGGATCATAAATTGCACCGGCTGTTATAGACTGAAATCAAATGTATGCTTTTATTCTAAAACAGTAAGAATAAGAGCAGTTTACTTCTCAAAACGGAGGGGCGCAGGATCGAACTCGTGACCCCTTGATTCCCAAGCGGGGGCTGAGTCTATTGAACCACGGAGGCAATTACAGTAAACTGGTGTCAATGTCGCATGTTAAGGCGGCTTTTTGTTTCTGCAGTTATATTTTTGAATAAAAGCGCAATTGTGTTATTCTTGTGAAAATGTTTCTTTGCTATTAGGACTTCAGGCTTCATACATTATATAGTTTATGCCTACATTTTGTCATCTACTACTAGAAAATAAAAAACGTTTCTGTTTTAACAATGTGTTGACACAGATTACTGTAGAAACGGAACAGACATGAAATGCGTGTGTTCCAAACAACGATCTATTATTTCCACTCTAAAACTCCACTTCACTCCCAGATACTCAATCAAGGCATGAGCTGAGAGAAGTTCGTGCACGTTCTAAATTGGTGGGGGGATGGAATAGCCGGCTGCTCCTAGCTTCTCTTTATCAGCACATTTAGAAGACAAAGGGCGCTGGCGGAGAGGTGTGAAGGGATTTAAGAAGCAGTTTAAGGTGGGACGGAATTACGAGTTTTTTCGTAGGCTCTGGTAATTCTAGTGTTAAGAAGGATATCAGAGAGGCTAAAAGACAGTTGGAGAGGAATATAGCAGATAAGGCGAAAGAAGACCCCAAGAGATTCTTTCAGTATTTTAGTAGTAAAAGAACAGTTAAGGAGGAGGTCAAGTTCATCAGGAATAGTAAAGGGGAATTAAAAGATACAGACAATGAAATAGCAGATGCCCTAAACTTACATTTTTCTGAGGTGTTTACAAGTGAACAAGTGGATAACCTCCCAGAGGTAAACGCAACTACTAAGGAGGTACTGAGGGATTTGGAAATTGTAGAGGGAGAAGTGCTGCTCAGATTAAATAAGATGAAATCAAACAAATCACCAGGACCAGATAATATTTATCCTCGTGTTCTTAAGGAGGCTAGTGAGTACATATATAAACCCTTGACACATATTTTTAGGAAGTCACTGTGCACTGGAGAGATTCCAAAGGACTGGAAAATGGCAAATATCATCCCATTATATAAAAAGGGTGACAGGGCAGATCCAAGCAACTATAGGCCAGTAAGTTTAACAAGCATCACAGGAAAATTAATGGAAGGAATTAGTAAGGATAAGATTGAGCAACACATGGCAAGGACAGGAGTTATTCTGAACAGTCAGCATGGGTTCAGAAGAGGGAGGTCGTGTTTTACTAACATGTTGGAATTCTATGAGGAGGCAACAAAAGGATACGATCAAAGTGGAGCTTATGATATTATTTATCTGGACTTTCAGAAAGCATTTGATAAGGTGCCACATGAGAGGTTGGGCATCAAGTTAAAAGAAGTGGGAGTTCAGGGTGATGTTTTTAGATGGGTGCAGAATTGGCTGAAACACAGGAAGCAGAGGGTGATGGTGCGAGGAACCTCATCAGAACTGGCCGATGTTAAGAGTGGTGTTCCACAGGGGTCAGTGCTAGGGCGCTGCTATTTTTAATATATATAAATGATTTAGATAGGAATATAAGTAACAAGCTGGTTAAGTTTGCAGATGATACCAAGATAGGTGGATTAGCAGATAATTTGGAATCCGTTATATCATTACAGAAGGACTTGGATAGCATACAGGCTTGGGCAGATTTGTGGCAGATGAAATTTAATGTCAGTAAATGTAAAGTATTACACATAGGAAGTAAAAATATTAGGTTTGAATACACAATGGGCGGTCGGAAAATCGAGAGTACACCTTATGAGAAGGATTTAGGAGTCATAGTGGACTCCAAGCTATCAACTTCCCAACAGTGTTCAGAAGCCATTAAGAAGGCTAACAGAATGTTAGGTTATATAGCACGATCTGTGGAGTACAAGTCCAAGGAGGTTATGCTCAACCTTTATAATGCACTGGTGAGGCCTCATCTTGAGTACTGTGTGCAGTTTTGGTCTCCAGGCTACAAAAAGGACATAGCAGCACTAGAAAAGGTCCAGAGAAGAGCGACTAGGCTGATTCCAGGTCTACAGGGGTTGAATTATGAGGAAAGATTAAAAGAGCTGAGCCTTTACAGTTTAAGCAAAAGAAGATTAAGAGGTGACATGATTGAAGTGTTTAAAATTATGAAGGGAATTAGTACAGTGGATCGAGACTTGTATTTTAAAATGAGTTCATCAAGAACACGGGGACACAGTTGGAAACTTGTTAAGGGTAAATTTTGCACAAACATTAGGAAGTTTTTCTTTACACAAAGAACGATAGACACTTGGAATAAGCTACCAAGTAGTGTGGTAGACAGTAAGACGTTAGGGACTTTCAAAACTCGACTTGATGTTTTCTTGGAGGAAACAAGTGGATAGGACTGGCGAGCTTTGTTGTGCTGAATGGCCTTTTCTCGTCTAGATTGTTCTAATGTTCTAATCAGGCCTGGGGGTGGCTACGGAAATTGAACTCAGGTGTGATACACCACAGTTAGGTTATTTTTTAACAAGGGGGCAATTACCTTTTCACACAGGGCCATGTAGGTTTAGATTTTTTTTCTCCCTAAATAATAAAAAGCATCATTTAAAAACTGCATTTTGTGTTTACTTGTGTTATATTTGACTAATGGTTAAATGTGTTTGATGATCAGAAACATAAAAGAAATAAGAAAATAATAAGAAATCAGGAAGGGGGCAAATAGTTTTTCACACCACTGTAAATCTAATAACTATTTCTGTCAAGGTTCCTTTTAACTCCTAAGTGAGATGTGAAGATACCGTAAATAATATTTAAACCAAAATTAACCTCATTTTCAGTAAGAAGTTGAACATGACAAATATACTGTAGAACATTATACAACTCTGTTTATTTTAAATAAATAAAATAAGTATATACAATAAACTAAAATCTTAATTCTGACCAGTGAAAAGCTGTGTTACAGCAAAACACAAACTACTGTAAATGCACAACTACATTCTTTGGTCAATACCAAATAAAACAGGTAATACAAAATAATTCTGATCAGTCTAAAGCTTTCAAGATTTATAGAAGAACACCAAATTGAAATAGCTGAACAACTGGCATCTGAAAAGCAATGGCTGCAAGTTCCGAATGCAAAGTTCTCTGCGACAGACTTGCTGCACTGGAAGATGGATGCAGAAGGAATTATATTAGAATTGAAGTTCTCCCTGAGAATCTTGAAAGTCCAAACCCTGTGAAATTCATAGCTGCACTATTCTCTAAAATATTTGGAGAGGACGTCAAATCAGACAACGAGATAGCAGCAGCTTACCGCATACAGGGATCAAGTATGTCAGAGGACTGGGACTTTGTGAAGTGTGGTCCAGCCTAATGACGGAAGGCAAAATGGGGGACGAGAGAAAGAGAGGAAGCTATCTGTAATCTATTCTTTTATATCTGTAATTTATCCTTTTAATCCTTCTAATTATAAGTGCCAATGTAACAATAGGCTTCATGGCAATAACTCCTGGGAATACTGGAAATTAAAGTCAAAGCTGTCTTATCTTAACTTAAAACTACAAAATGACAACAAAAGTTCAGAGGCAATGTCTCTATGACCGAACAGTTAACTTTGTGAGCTGGAATGTTAAAGGTCTGAATCACGAACTGAATGAATGAATGATCCTTTATTGTCATTGTCACAAGTACAACGAAATTAAAAAGATGTCTCCGGTCAGTGCCTTATCACATATATAACAATAAAAGAAAACAGGTAGAACTAAACAAACAATATAAACAACATACAGTAGTGCGATTTACATAAATTAGTGCATACATAAGTACGTAACTCATATAGCTATTTGTGACCATTTCTACTTTTAGTGGCATTAAGACGTGCTATTGCAGTTGAGTAAAAGCTATGTTTGAGTCTGTTTGTCCTTGCGTGTATTGCTCTGTACCATTTTCCTGACGGTAGCAGTTCAAAAAGGGAGTGGCCAGGGTGTGAGATGTCCTTTATGATGTCATTGGCTTTCTTGAGGCAGCGGGAGCCGTGTAGATCGTCTAGTGTAAAGAGAGGGCATCCAATAATCCTTTGGGCAACGTTGATGACTCCCTGAAGTGCTCTCCTCTGAGCCACTGTGCAGCTAGCATACCATATGCATATGCAGTATGTTAGGATGCTTTCTATGGAAGCTCTATAAAAAAACACCAGCAGTCTCTGTGTGATGTTATTCCTCCTGAGTACCCTCAGGAAGAACAGTCTCTGTTGGGTCTTTTTCAGCAACTCAGAGGTGTTCTCGCTCCAGGATAGGCTTTCCTCTATGTTGACTCCCAAGAACCAAAAGTCTGCCACCCTCTCCACACAGTTACCGCTGATACTTAGTGGTTGAACTTCTGTCTTGTTTCTTCTATAGTCTATTATGAGTTCTTTTGTCTTTTTAGTATTTAAGAGGAGGTTGTTACCCTTGCACCAAGAAGACAGCTGCTCCACCTCATCTCTGTAGGCAGACTCATATGCCCCAGATATGAGCCCCACCACGGTAGTGTCATCTGCAAATTTCACAATAATGTTGCTCTGGTGGGCGGGGGTGCAATCATATGTGTAGAATAGTAGAGCAGTGGACTAAGCACACAGCCCTGAGGTGACCCAGTGCTGAGGCTTAGAGTTGGTGATGTGTGACGGCCCACTCTCACTTTCTGTCTGCGGCCAGTGAGGAAGCTGTTGATCCATCTGCAGGTGCTGTGAGGAAGCCCCAGGTCTTTTAGTTTGACATCCAGTTTGCTGGGACGAATAGTATTGAATGCAGAGCTGTAATCTACAAACAACATGTGTACATAGGTTCCTTGCATCTCCAGATGTGTTGTAGCAGCATGGAGTGCTATAGCTATAGCGTCCTCAGTAGATCGATTTGCTCTGTAAGCAAACTGATACGAGTCAAGGCCACGGGGTAGGGCTGCTGTAATGTGATGACGAACCAACTTCTCAAAACATTTCATTGCCACTGGGGTGAGTGCCACTGGTCGATAGTCATTAAGGCTGGAGATGTGAGGTTTCTTGGGCAAGGGTATTATAGTGGAGGTCTTGAGGCAGGGTGGAACCGTTGACTGTGCGAGGGATTGATTGAAGATCCTGGTGAAGATCTCAGCCAGCTGGCCCTCAGTACATATCCTGGTATGCCATCAGGGCCAGCCGCCTTCTTCTGGTTTACGTCCCGCAGCGTATGCCTCACTTCATGTTCCTCCAGGGAGATGATGATACCATGATGGGTTGTGTGGTATTGCCTTGCCTCTAAAGCATCCGGTGTAGTGTCCTCAAAACGAGTGAAGAAGATGTTTAGCTCCTCCGCCAATGCTAGGTCACCTTCAGCAGCGCCTAGGTTGGTCTTGTAATTCGTCAGCTTCTGGATACCCTGCCACATCAGCCGGCTGTTCTTGCTTTCCAGGTGGCACTCGATTTTCCTCCTATAATCCGCCTTGGCCTCCCTGATGCCTCTTTTCAGGTTGGCTCTTGCCATACTATAGTGGTCACTGTTTCTGGACCTGAAGGCGTAATTCCTCTCCTTTAACAGCTGTCGAACTTCCCGGGTCATCCAGGGCTTTTGGTTAGGGTAAACCCGGATGTATTTGTCCACTGTGACAGTATCTATGCAGTGTTTAATGTAGCAAAGGACACTGTCCGTGAATATTTCCAGATCTTGATGTTTGAAGATGTTCCAGTTGGTTTTATCAAAACAATCCTGCAGCTGTTGAGAGGCACCCTCCGGCCATGAAGTAACAGTCTTTGTGCTGACCGACGCAGTTTTCCTGATGGTGGCATAAACAGGAATTAGGAGCAAGGACAAATGGTCAGACTGGCCCAGGTGGGGTAAAGGTCTGGCCCTGTAGCCCTTCTTGATGTTAGAATAAACTTTGTCCAGAGTATTACCGCCCCTAGTGGCACACTTTACATGCTGATGGAAATTAGGGATTACTATTTTTAAATCTACATGATTAAAATCCCCAGCTATAATGTGTACAGCGTCCGGGTATTTACTCAGTTTGTTACTAACAGTTGCATGCAGAAGCGCTAACGCCACATTAGCATTCGCATCTGGTGGTATGTGTACAGCTGTTATTATAATGACAGTAAATTCCCTTGGCAGGTAAATAGGCCTGCATTTAACAGTCAGATATTCTATGTCCGGTGAACAATGGCGGTTTGTAATCACAGTATTAGTACACCAACTGTTGTTTACATATAAGCAGATTCCCCCTCCTTTTCTCTTACCGGAGTCTTCTGTTCGATCTTGGCGCTGGCGGTGTAGCCTGCTAATTCAATAGCCGAGTCCGGAATGGATTGATGCAGCCAGGACTCGGTAATCAGAAGGATGCACAAGTCTTTAATGCGGTTATTCGCTGTTATTAGTAACCTTAGCTTGTCCATCTTGTTCGCCAGGGATCTGGCATTTGAAAGAAATAGACTGGGGAGCGGTGGTCTAAATGTCTGCCTCCTTAGCCTGGTTAATACACCCGCCCGGCAGCCTCGCTTCCTCCTTCTATCTCGACGCCGCCTTCCCGCTGGGATAGTAATCCATGAAGCACCTGGTCTCCTTGCTAATTCCTCCGGTATTGTATACAAGCGGATAAATTCAATAGTCACGCTCACACGATAACTCACTCCGATCTTGAGGAGATCATTTCGGCTAAAGATGATATTTGCTTCACTAGCTGTACATGAAACAAAGCACAAAACGTGCAAAAACAAAAACATCCAAACACAACACTGACTGGTGAGACACCGAGCTGCTGCAACTACGTGCTCCGCCATCTTCATGTCCAATTAAAGAGAAAGGAAGCATTCTCTCAGCTAGCAGGTCTAAACGCTAAATTAGTATTTTTACAGGAGACCCTCTTGTTAAGCAAGGATTAGTTTTGGGTGCACAGAGACTGGAATGGCCAAATATTCCATTCCAGCTATACAAAGGGAACTAGAGGTGTGGGAATTCTTATACATAGAACAATCTCATTTGTAGTATCAGATGTAGTATCTGTTCCTGAAGGGAGATATGTGATCGTTATGGGTAATTTATTTAACTGTAAAGTGATCTTGATAAATATCTATGCACCCAATGTGGATGATAGCAACTTCATCCAAAACATACTTGCATCCATAAGTATCTCGGGGTCTTGTTCACAAGTGAGGGAAGAATGGAGCGTGAGATCAACAGGTGGATCAGTGCAGCGTCTGCAGTGATGCGGGCTTCTGCATCGGTCTGTCGTGGTGAAAAAGATTGAACCGTAAGGCAAAGCTCTCAATTTACCAATCGATCTACGTTCATACCCTCACTTATGGTCAAGAGCTATGGGTAGTGACCGAAAGAACAAGATCGCGAATACAAGTGGCTGAAATGAGTTTCCTCTGCAGGGTGTCTGGGCTTTCCCTTAAAGATAGGGTGAGAAGCTCAGTTATCCAGGAGAGGCTCAGAGTAGAGCCACTGCTCCTCCTCATCGAGAGGAGTCAGATGAGGTGGCTCGGGCATCTGATCAGAATGCCCCCTGGACGCCTCCCTGGTGAGGTGTTCTGGGCACGTCTAACCGGGAGGAGGCACCGGGGAAGACCCAGGCACGCTGGAGGGACTATGTCTCCCGGCTGGCCTGGGAACGCCTCAGGATTCCCCCGAAAGAGCTAGAAGAAGTGGCTGGGGAGAGGGAAGTCTGGACATCTCTGCTCAATCTGCTGTCCCTGCGACCCGATCTCGGATGGATGGATACAATGTCCATCATACAGACCAATTTCACTTCTGAATAATGATGTTAAGATACTCTCCAAAGCCCTAGCTAGAAGAATTTAGAAAGTGCTTACTTCGGTAATATCACAAGACCAAACTGGATTTATTAAAGGCAGACACTTAGCATCCAATCTTCGACACCTGTTTAATGTAATATATTCAAACACCCTAGAGATATCATTATCATTTGATGCAGAAAAAGCATTTGATATGGTTGAATGGAACAACCTCTTCACTACATTGGAGAAATTTGAGTTTGGCCTGAGCATTTGTGCATGGATCAAACTATTGTATAAAAGCCCAGAAGCTTCAGTCTGTATTAACAACGTTAATTCAGACTACTTCAAACTAGAACGTGGTACTAGACAAGGATGCCCTTTGTCACCACTGCATTTTGCAATCGCCATTGAGCCACTGGGGATTATCAGAGAAGGACTTGAACAGAAAATTTCCCAATACGCACATGATATGGTACTGTATATATCAGATCCACAAAATACTGTGCCTGCAGTCCTAACAGCACTAACATAATTTCAAAAGATTTCTGGTCTCAAAATTAATTTGAATAAATTTCCAGTGAATTCTCAAGCACACAATATTAGATTGGAAACCTTCCCTTTTATCATCGCAGGTCAGTGTAAATACCTAGGGGTAAACATCACAAGTAGACTTAAAGCTCTTTATCAACAAACTTTTGCCATCTGTATGGAAAAAATTAAGCAAGACTTGCATAGATGGTCTACTCTTTATCTCACTTTAGCTGGAAGAATTAACATCGTCAAGATGAATATCCTTTCTAAGCTTCTTTTTCTATTTCAAATCATTCCAATATACATCAATAAATCAGTTTTTAAGAAATTAGATTCAACCATTAACCTGATTTATTTAGAATTCAAAATATCCATGTATCCAAAGGGTGACCCTACATAGACTGGTGAAAGATGGCATGTCTCTAGCTAACATTAAATTTTATTACTGGGCGGCAAATATACAAGCGATAAAAACCTGAACATCGACACAAATAGCTGAACATACAAAGGCTTGGTCCACAATAGAAATAAAATACTGCAGTACTTCTTTATATTCCTTGCTTTGTACCTCAATAAGTACACATCATCGCCAATATAATAACAACCCAATTGTGCTTCACTAACTCAGAATATGAAACCAATGTAGGAAGTATTTTAAGATAGAGAACTTATCTGTGGCACCTCTGCATGATAACCACCTTTTTTCACCCTCTCAAACGTACATGGTTTTTAATATCTGGAAAACATTTGAGATTAAATCACTTAGAGATCTGTACAAAGATAACTTCTTTGCATCCTATGAACAATTACACTCCAAATTTAAGTTTCCAGTAATATATTTCTTTATTAATAAAAACCTGCCCAATTTTCCTCACCTCCTACCAACCTCTATGCCAGAAAAAATATTGATCAGTCTTGAGGACTCAGACAGCATCACTGTAATATATAAAAACATTTTAAGTCCCTCCCTTTCAAAGATCCAAAAGTACAGTGGGAAAAGGATCTCTCACTCAACATCTCAGGAAAGGAGTGGAAGGTAGCAATGTACGGAATTCACTTGAGCTCCATATGCACAAAGCACACAATAATTCAAGTTAAAATTATATATCAAATACATCTGTCTCATTTAAAATTGTCCAAAATGTTTCTAGGGCAAAACCCAACCTGTGAACATTGCAATCAAGTTCCATATGGGCCATATGTTTTGGGATACACCAAATTAACATCATTCTGGACCAAAATCTTTAAAAGCCTTTTAGACAGCCTTTCTGTCACTATTCCTCCTAATCCATTAACTGCTGTGTCTGGTATATTTCCAAACGGGCTTAAAGTGGAGAAGGACAAACTGTGATTGCCTTTACTACACTATTGGCATGTAGACTTATCTTGCTCAACTGGAAGAATCCTAATTCCCCTATTTTAAGTCAGTGGGTAACTGATTTTATATACTTTTGAAATTGGAAAAAATCAAATTCTAACTTAGAGGATCTGTACAAAACTTTTTCAAAATGTGGCAGGATCTAACTAATAACATTTTAGAATAAGCATTTAAATCAAGGAAGGGGATTGTCTTCCCTTTTTTATTCTAGAAGAGCTTAGAAAGAACATCTGGAAACACCTGTTTGCTATAAAATGTATGCGTGGGAAAGACTGATGATAATGGATGACCACCTTATGTCTTAAGACAGTGCTAACTTTTACAAATCAAACCACTACATCTTCTGTAGTCCCACCTTTTCAGTATGATTGTCTCTTGTCCAGTTTTACTCCCTCAACACAGCTGTTTGTTTCACTTAACATCACAATGACATGATTATGTCACTGATCATTAGTACCTACTTGTTTTAGTCACTTGGGACCTCATGTATAACGTTGTGTGTAGAATTCACACAAAAATGTGAATTTCCCTTGGGATTAATAAAGTATCTATCTATCTAAAACATTGTTTATGGATAAAACTGGAACCAGATGCATGAAACTGTGCATATACCAAGTTCCATGCACTTCCCCTTTATAAATCCCAAAGAAATTTAATGCACGTGCATTCACCTAAAGTTCCACCCCAACTCCTCCCTGAATTCTGTATATTTGAATATGCAAATCAATTTAAATATCCCCTTCCATTTAGTGCATTGTTAAAAATACAATGGTAAAAGCACGTTGAAAAAAGAAAAATTTCAGTGAATGTGAAGTGGAGGCAAGGAAAATCTTAAAATTTCTTGGCTTAAGCAGTGGTATAAGCAACAAAAGGAAGTTGATTGAGTGATACAGAATGGCTTAGACACTTGAAAGTTCATGTTCAGAAAGTTGCACAGTGCCCGAAATAAAAAAGCGGCCAGATATCAAAGTTGATGTAAAAAGTCGAGTTGCAGCCCACTGCCTGTTTATTTTGATTCAGACAATATTACAAAACCATCTAGCTATGTAGTGGTGGATGCTGTTCTGAAGTAACAAAATGCACTAGTGGATGCTGTAAGAGGTGTGGCCAATGAACGAAGGAATATAAGAGCTTACTATGTAAAATTGACCACAAAGTAAATGAAATGGTTAACACTAAAATCTCTGAAGCCTATGAAAAAACTTGTAATCCCAGACCACTTTAAATTCCCTCTCCATTAGCGTCTTTTGTTTTGCAAATGTGTCAATCAGCACAAGCAGCTTGCTATCACCCCCATGCGCCGTAGCTCTACTTGCGCTTAAAGTTCTCCGAGTTCAAGTGTCTTTATCAGCGTGCAACGTACCTTTAATTGTATAGGCTAGATAATATATTGTTATTTGGAATACATACATTTCATGAGTGTTCCATGTGTCTAACGATCTATGTAAGTGCAGGATAAAAGAAAATGCGAGGCAAGAAATGCTGAACATATACCTAAAACAGAAACTTTTTCCATGTTATACTAATAATTATGAGAAGTGTATAATGTGTGAAGACTTTAGTCCATATATCAAATAAACACGTGCACTTTTATTCAAGAATGTAACCAAAAAAATATATATATTTTAATATTTCATTCTAACATGGTTTATAAACCTTTTTAATAAAGAAAATAATTCTAATACAATCAATTTGATTTTTAAACCACCGAAACTACAAACTGTGAAAAAGTGAACAGGACCAAATATTTTTTAAAGAAGAAAAACACACACAAACACAATTTATTTCATATTAACTTTTAAATAACAGAACAAGAAATAAAATATGCATTTGATATTTAATACCTCAGATCTGATTTCTTCTTTCCATAGAAGTCGAATAGCAAGCCTTAACAAACCTACAACTGCACGCTCCACCAGTAGGCAATCTTCAGTAGCATTAACACAAAGTTGACAGAGGTGGTCTCTTACTGTCTGCCAGAAGCATGAGACTCTATCGCTGTTAACAAGAATAAATAAATCATAGTTTACTATCACTCTCTTTTCTAAAGAATTAAACTTAAGCTTCTCAACACAGTAATATTTTTGTATAAATTTAATTACAAAACAAGAGTTTAATCCAATTTGCTACCACAGAACTACTGAAGTGTACCCTTGCTTAAATTAAAAGACAGCTGGAGAAAGTTACGTAGGGGTAATGGGCAAGTTCTCTGTACTATAGCGAGTTCACCTTTTATGCACACCTCTGTAAAACAACAAAATGTTGTGTTGGGAGGCTCAGTTTGAGAAATTAAGAAAGCAGAGATTTAAAAATACACACATACATACAAAAAAAAAAAAATAAAAATACAGAGCACAATGAAAAAAAGAAGAGTAGTATAAATGTTACTGTCAGTTACTAAGCTAGTGCCGTAACCTAGAACACTGCTAAAACCAATTGTTACTCAGTCATAAATGCATGTGGAGATAGTGTCTTACAGTTGATATCCCTTACCAGAAACCATTAAGATAAACAGCTGTTTGATGCTTATGCTTATTCATATAGTCAGTGAACAAAGCCAGTACCCTCTTTACATCTATCTGGATATAATTGTTTCTGCAGGCATGGTCTACAATGGGGTATAAAATAAAAGAATCTGGAAGGGAGGAGCTTATACTGCTATCAAAGGAAATTCAGTAACAAATTTAGGCAAAAACTACAGGTTCAATATGAATAATAAGAAATTTGTATACAGTAGTAGCTAATGCCATCTTGGATAGATGCAGTTTAAAAAAATGTTTAGGAATTTTATTTAGTTATCTTTTATAAAAACAATGCTAATGTTTAAATGTGCAGAGGAACTTTTTCATTGAAATCTGTGCTTTGTGATAATGTGTCCACTGCTTTTGATGAGCTTGTGGATACTTCCACTTCCAGAGATGTTCTAAATCAACATATGTTCAACTTAACGGCTACCTGCAACCCTTAATACTGACATATGGGCAGGTGCTGCTTCAATTTTTTGCAAGAAATTGCACATAATGATGCTATAAACTGTACACTAATTACCCTTCATTTTATGTTCTGTCTCTGCATGCGTTTAGTTTAGTATCTATCATCATGGTATATTTTGCCATATTTTTTTTTTGTTATTTTTGCAAAAAAACAAAATCCATCCATTCATTATCCAACCCGCTATACCCTAACTACACGGTCACGGGGGTGTGCTGGAGCCAATCCCAGCCAACACAGGGCGCAAGGCAGGAAACAAACCCTGGGCAGGGCGCCAGAAAATTTAGGATCACCAATGCACCTAACCTGCATGTCTTTGGACTGTGGGAGAAAATCAGAGTACCCGGAGGAAACCCACGCAGACACGGGGAAAACATGCAAACTCCAACCTGGGAGGACCCGAGAAGCGAACCCCGGTCTCCTAACTGCGAGGCAGCAGCGCTACCCATTGCGCCATCGTGCCACCCAAAAACAAAATCTCTCCAGAAAATAAAACTCTTTTCAGTGTTATATGACAATTGATGGGAGGCTTATATACTGTATAAGGATTTAAATTATATTCATATGTAAAAGCATCTATACTGTATTTGCATCAGAGGAGTTATTAGCAAATAATGTAAATTTCAGTACATATGTTTTATTCACTCTATCCATTATGGTACCCATAATCTTCTCCAGTGAATGAATGAATCTTTTGTGACTGGAAATGCTCATAAGTGAGGCTGAAATGAAAGAACAGTGAACTTTGATATAGGCCATACAGTCCTTTACAAAACAGATTTATGCACGTACGCATTGGAGGCAGCTTAAAGGCTAGGATAATGTCCTGATGTAACACAAGCTGTAACCATGTGAGCAGAGAGCTGAGAAGACTTCGTGCCAGCAAAGTAGCGGGTCCAGATGGTGTATCGCCATGACTTGCTGAAGGCCTGTGCGTTGGAACTGGGGAGTCCTCTACAGCGCATCTTCAACCTGAGCATGGAACAGGGGAGAGTCCCAAGGCTTTGGAAAACATCTTGTATCACCCCAGTCCCAAAGATATCACGTCCTAGTGAGCTGAATGACTTCCGGCCTGTTGCTCTGACGTCACATCTGATGAAGACCATGAAGCGGCTGCTGCTTCACCACCTGAGGTCACAGGTCCTCCACGCCCTCGACCCTCTGCAGTTCGCATACCAGGAGAAGGTGGGAGCGGAGGATGCCATCATCTATATGCTACACCGATCCCTCTCCCACTTGGACAGAGGCAGTGGCGCTGTAAGAATTATGTTTTTGGACTTCTCTAGCGCCTTCAACACCATCCAACCTCTGCTCCTTAGAGACAAGCTGACTGAGATGGGAGTAGACTCACACCTGGTGGCATGGATCATGAACTATCTTACAGACAGACCTCAATATGTGTGTCTTGGGAACTGCAGGTCTGACGTTGTGGTCAGCAACACAGGGGCGCCGCAAGTGACTGTACTTACTCCGGTCCTGTTCAATCTATATACATCAGACTTCCAATATGACTCGGAGTACTATCACGTGCAAAAGTTTGCTGATGACACTGCTATTGTGGGCTGCATCAGGAGTGGGCAGGAGGAGAAGTACAAGAAGCTAATCAAAGACTTTGTTAAATGGTGCGACTCAAACCACTTACTTCCCCTTTAACACCACCAAGACAAAGGAGCTGGTGGTGGATTTTAGGAGGCCCAGGCCCCTCATGGACCCTGTGATTATCAGAGGTGACTGTGTGCAGAGGGTGCAGACCTATAAATATCTGGGAGTGCAGCTAGATGACAAATTAGACTGGACTGCCAATACTGATGCTCAATGTAAGAAAGGTCAGAGCCGACTATACTTTCTTAGAAGGTTGGCGTCCTTCAACATCTGCAATAAGATGCTGCAGATGTTCTACCAGATGGTTGTTGCAAGTGCCCTCTTCTACGCGGTGGTGTGCTGGGGAGGCAGCATAAAGATGAAAGACGCCTCACGCCTGGACAAACTTGTTAGGAAGGCAGGCTCTATTGTAGGAGTAAAGTTGGACAGTTTAACATCTGTGGCAGAGTGACGGGCATTAAGCCTGTCAATCATGAAGAATCCACTGCATCCACTGAACAGTGTCATTTCCAGGCAGAGGAGTAGCTTCAGTGACAGACTTTTGTCACTGTCTTGCTCCACTGACAGACTGAGGAGATCTTTCCTCCCCCACACTATGCGACTCTTCAATTCCATCCGGGGGAGTAAATGCTAACATTACTCAAAGTTATTGTCTGCTTTTACATGCATTTTTATTACTATTTAATTTATTATTGTTTTTTGTATCAGTATACTGCCCCTTGGGATTAATAAAGTATCTATCTATCTATCTATCTAGAAGGAGTGGTTGACTAACATCGTAACTGTTCTACTCTCATGCTGAACTTAAGACTGACAACTTTACCACCCTTTACAGCACTACTAGTGTCTGCCTGCCTGGATCCCCCTTTTCCTGCCAGAAGTCCTTATCATCAGAAGCTCCGCAATCTTAAAGTAGTCTATTTGGAGACTTGCATCTGCAACAATGTTTTAATGCATTTATAACTTATGTTTTATTTGAATATTATTGGGTTTGAATATGGGTGCCGCAACTCTACAATGCTGTCCTTTTTCTTTCTTACACTACATTAAAATAAACAGTATACGAGGTAGCAAATGGTTTGATAAACACATTTTAAACATATTTAATGCAAAACAACTTTGGTGTATTTTTCGTGGAAAGTCAAATAACATCTCTCAGGATACCTGGTAAGTAGGACAGACGCCCAACCAAAAATCCTGGCTTAATGAGTTATACATTTTTTATAGTAGGGAACAGCAATTAAATGTTACACTGATTCTTGAGGAAAAAAAAAAACAATGGCATGAGAAAGGAATACAGCACAACACAAGGAAACAACATTTGCAAAATTCTCATGTAACAAAATTTGTGTCAGAGTAGTCTGATAGACACAAACACAAAATGATTTAAGTTTGGAACAAGTAGATTAAAAAGGGGGAAAAAATATTTCCATGTGCTGTTAAATACTGTTTTGTAATACTGACTGCATATTACATATGGCTCCAAGAACCAAGATTTCTGACCTGTTTCCAAGTACAATACGGATCAGCAATTCCAGACAGAAAGCAGAATCTTTTTCATTATATGTACCACCATCTGGAGTCACAGATTTAAGGACCTGTTAAAAGATATTAATAAAATATAAAAAAACAGCTTTCATGGTACATTTTTATGTTAATAAAGTGTTCTCAATAAATAATAGATCTGTAAAGTGGAATTGCTATTTTTTTGTATATACAGTACAAGTGATATAAGATGGAAGGATGAAAGCAAGAAGTAAAGAATGCTAGTTTTTATTTTTTTGGTATTGCTGCACATGATATACCGTAACTTCAGGGTTTTAGCATAACATTTGTGTGCTTGATTCCCTAGGATACATTCTCAAATGTCAAGTTTTCCCAAAACGTCCATATGGCAAACATAATCCATAGTTTTGTAACAGACTTTTTCGAAAAACATGACTTTACTATAAAACAGTTCATCTATGCTTATACTATACATAACTTTATTCCTTAGGTCTAGGTGAATTACCAAATAAGCATGCCACAAGTATATACAAGGTTAAGGCTCTATTTATTTCTTCCATGTAAAGAATTCTTGTATTTTCCAATGTACAATCACACCATAATAAGTATGAAGCAAGTTCAATTCATCTTTTATCTTGACAGTACTTAGGTTTTCATTAAGAGGAAACCATATTAATAATAGTCTAAACCAGGCTAATACACCCTAACCAAAGGAAATTTTAAATTATGTATATCCATTTGTGTCAAGTATTCCGGAATCCACCTCAAGCTAAGAGAGATGTGTAACAAATCCTACACTGAAAGTTTGCTGGCTGTGATGTCTTAACAGTTTTTATTAGGGAGACAGCACAACCTTGCAGGGACCTACCAGTTCATCGGAAGTAAGGAAAATTCAATTCACTTGCCTGAGGCAATTCACAAGGAAGAAATCACAAATGTATTTAGGGTAACTGTTAGTCATTTTAAATGTTGAAAATCTATTTAGTATTCTTTCTTTTGAATGTTGAATTTAGTAGTAGAGGATAAGGTTAGCTTTTCAATGCCTCTTTCCTTTTTCAGTTTTATGAGGGTTGACTGAAAAGTAATGAGACTATCCTGTTTCTCTTTCATGGTGGTCAACATGGGAATACTTTGCATGTGTTTGTGAACAGCATACATTAATGTGTGTGAACTTGCAGTTGGATCACCATATTATTCAACACTCTGTCACAGCTAGTGGAAGCACCTTGTGCACGTCATCATGAAGGATTAAGATGACATTCATGTGAGAGTACAGCAGAGGTGAATTTTGCATTAAGCTTGGAAAAAGAGGTAATAAAACTCTTGAAATGTTACAGAAAGCATACAGTGGTGAAATGATTAACTATGCTGCTGTATTTTGGTACTGGAAGCACTTTAAGGTTGGCAACACATAAGTGAATCATGAGGTGTGTTCATGGAGGCCATCCACCACAGTTTTGAATGTCAACATTACCAAGGCTAACAAACTGTTGCAAGTGGACAGAATGCTTACCATATGCAAACCTTCAGCTTCATTGGCATCCCATTTGAACAGACTCAATACATTCTGACAGAGATATTAAAAATGCGTCATGTATGTGCCAGGTAGGTACCCAGAAATCTTGAAGAAGAGCAGATGCAATGAGAAGGTGTGCAAGAACACTGTTCATATGTCAGCGAGGGTTCCTGATTTTATAATCTCGATTCTGACATATGATGAACAGTTGATGTATACATCCTGAAAAGCCCATTTGCGTGGAGCCATGAGGAAGAAAAAAAAGGCTAGATTTGCTCAAGAAATAGTGTTTTTTTCTCCTTTACAATGCTAGGCCACATGTTGCTGCTGTTGCACTGACAGCACTGACTGAAATTGGTTGGACTGCACTGGAACACCCTCCATATACAACTCGGAGTCCTGTCACGTGCAAAAGTTTGCTGAAAACACTGCTATCGTGGGTTGCATCAGGAGTGGGCAGGAGGAGGAGTATAGGAACCTAATCAAGGACTTTGGTGCAACTCAAACCACCTATAACTGAACACCAGCAAAACCATGGAGCTGGTGGTGGATTTTAGAAGGCCCAGGCCCCTTCCGGACCCTGTGATTATCAGAGGTGACTGTGCGCAGAAAGTGTAGACCTATAAATACCTGGGAGTGCAGCTGGATGATAAATTGGACTGGACTGCCAATACTGATGCTCTGTGCAAGAGAAGATAGAGCTGACTATACTTCCTTAGAAGGCTGGCGTCTTTCAACATCTGCAATAAGATGCTGCAGATGTTCTATCAGACAGTTGTGGCAAGCGCCCTCTTCTACGTGGTGGTGTGCTGGGGAGGCAGCATAAATAAGAGGGATGCCTCAAGTCTGGGCAAACTGGTGAGGAAGGCAGGCTCTATTGTAGGCATGGAGCTGGACAGTTTGACATATGTGGCGGAGTGACGGGCGCTGAGCAGGCTCCTGTCAATCATGGAGAATCCATTGCATCGACTAAACAATATCATCTCCAGACAGAGGAGCAGCTTCAGCGACAGACTGCTGTCACTGTCCTGCTCCACTAACAGACTGAGGAGATCGTTCCTCCCCCACATATGTGATTCTTCAATTCCACCTGGGGGGTTTAAACGTTAGCATAATACAATGATATTGTCTGTTATACCTGCCTTGCACTCTGCACCCTGCATTTTTTTAACTTGCACCTGCATTTTTATCATTATTTAATTAATATTTACTTTTATCAGTATGCTGCTGCTGGAATATGTGAATTTCCTCTTGGGGATTAATAAAGTATCTATCTATCCATCCATCCATCCATCCATCCATCCATCCATCCATATATCTATCTATCCAGTTCGGATTTAGCGCTGTGTGATTTCTGGGCATTCCCAATGCTGAAAAAACAATTATGAGGAAAGTTCTCCACAGATGAAGTCAAAAACATCACTAAAAGTGATGTCACAAAACAGTGTTGCTTGTTTTTGAAACAATGTTAAAAATGTATTCAATGTGGAGGACGCCAACAATGATCCAAGCCTGTGGAGTCACCCGATTCTAAAAAAAAATCAGTCTCATTACTTTGCAATAAGCACTTGTAGATTGTTATTTCTTAATTTAACATTTTTTTATTTAGTAATTTACATTTTTTACACTTATTTTTAGCTGTTCTTGGTTTAAATAAAATTCATTTAATTCTATAATTCTGTTTCATTCTATATATTTTTTTTTTGGCTAGGGTTATCTATGTTTTTTTTTCTGTTGGCAAATCACAACAGCTTTATAAAATGGCACTAAGAAAATATTTAAAATTAGAACCGAACTGTACTTTAAAATAAGAAAGTCCTGTTTCTCAAATCAAACACGATATACACTTTTTTTTTTACCACAACAAAAAATTTAAAAAAATACTGAAAAAGAAAAAGCTAAGAAAAGCACCATTTAACTATAATGTTTGTATTTTACCTTTATTAGGTCCTGAAGTGATTCCAGTTGTAGAAAAGTACTTTCAGTTATGAGCTTTTCAGGATTACATTGCTAGAAATAATATAAACAAACAACAATTAACAATGCATTCAAACTCTCACAAAAATTGTTTAATTCATTGTAGTTGAACCATACTCTAGATTTGGTACTCGTGTGTTATAACTCTGCCACTCAACCCAGATAGGGCTTCTCCATTCACTCATGCGTAGAACCTCCAATGGCAATGATCCTTTCAATGTTATACCTAACAACATTAGAAACTTCACGACAGAAGTAATGTTTCAAAAGTAAATAAAAATCTAATTTTATGTATTCTTTTTCTTTTGTAAATAAACAAATGTAAAAAACGATGTATCTGTGGCAGGGTTCTAATACACAGGTTGCCTAGATTTTTGCAGTTTTATCTCCCAAGTGTAATCATTTCAAAACATAGATTAAAATGTTAAGCATTTTAAACCTGCTTAGTGTACTGTATAACAGATTTCACATCCCCAACTCCATTTCGAATCATACTTCCAGTCCTTGTCTGTGTGGAGTCAGAACATTTACACCATTTGTGCATGTCTTTTCCTCATGGTGCATGGAGATTTACTGGGGATTCTAAATTGCCCCCATTTGAGTGTGTGCATTTCCTACCTTGTACCCAGCGTTGCCAGGATGGAACCTGGTGCCCTGCAACTCCGGTTGGATTATGGATTAAATTGGTAATACATTTTAAACTTACATTGTAATGCTTTTAAATCCCTAAATAGGTGCATCTTAGGTTAACTGGAGATTGTAAATTTGCCTCGTGTGACAGTGTGTGAGGGGTATGTAGACTGATTGACACTCTGTCCAATACTGGTTACAGTATCACGTTTTATGACACTAGATCAGGTGCAGATTCACCAACAACCCAGAATTAAATGAAGTACTGAAGGTTTGAATGTTATACATTTCTCTTTCTTGTATTTTAATAGCTGCACCTGTAAGTACAGTATATCTGTAATTTGGCTCTTCTATACTGTATCATCTGTACAAAGCCTGGTCCTACTATCAGTTCATTAATATTGTGACCAGAGTCGCTGCTGATTTGCTGATGGTGGCGGCAGTCTTTCAAAGACAGCTCTGTAGCTCCTCCGCTGTGTATTCCTACCACTTAACACCAACAGCTGCAGCCTGACACACTGTTAGCTGTGCGCTGGTCTCTGTTGAACAGTAAACCAATGGCTAAGAAACATGGCTGCCCTTTGAGAACTCCCTCAAACAGTATTTCAATGGGAAACAAACACACTCTTAACCGGCCGTTGCGGGATCAGCTTCAGGTTTGCAGGCTTACTGTGTAACATTCTTCTCACATGATGTTTAGAATATTTAAGACTAAGCCCCAACCACCTAAATAGGTCACTTTTTTGTCCTCTCTCCTCCAGACTGCATCTGCTCAGGCCACTACTTTAGAGCTGCTGAACCTGCTTGACGAGGAAGACTTTGTGTTTTTTTAAACTGAAGAAGGGAGCTACAGCAGGACGTTTGACAGTTGTAACGTGTGTGTGTCTTTTCTTGAATAAACTATGAGACAGTTTCTGTCTGATCAGCAATAAAGTTATTGTTCCTTGGAAACCTGGCCTTACCTTCCTGTCTCTTGTGCAACTCTGTAACACAAACTTGACAATATCTATTCCCGTGTACTACCAGTTCATATTTATTTATTTGGACAAAGTTTTTTTTTTTTTTTTTGTAAATATACTATAAAATGATTTTGTGCACTGAAATTAGAAAGTATTTAGACCCATACACTGTTTTCAAATTTTGCTGTTTTGCAAGATTGTGAAAATCATTTAAATTCATTTTCCCCACACAGTAACACTCAATACCACAGAATGACAAAGTGAAAACAGAGTTTTAGAACCTTTTATTAATTGATTAAAAATAACAAATGACATATTACATTGATACACAAGTATTCAGACACTTTGCTATGACAATGCAACCCATTCTACTGATCATCACTAAGATGTTTCTGCACCGTGTTTGGGGTCCATTCATTGTCAATTTAACATGATTAGGAAAGGCACACACCGGTCTATACAATGCTCCACAGCTGAAAGTGTGTATCAGAGGAAAAACCAAGCCATGAGAAGTTGAAGAAATTGACTATTACAGATTATATCTGGAAAGGCAACTAAAACATTCTTGCAGTATTGGAGGATCACAAGAGCAAAGCTGCCTGAAAATAGCTGTCTACCAACAATTTCAATCTAATCTGACAGAGCTCAAGAGGATCTGGAGAGACAAATGGCAGAAAATACCACATCCAGGTGTGTGAAGCTGTTTGCATCATAACTGAAAAGACTCCAGGTTATAGTTACTGCAAAGGGGCTTGAATTAAGTACTGAATAACAGATAGAAATACTGGTAACAATGTAACATTTTTAATAAACTCACAAAATTTTCAAAAATCCTGATTTCACTTTGGCATTCGGGGGTAATCAGTGAGGCCTGATTGTGAAAGAAGAAGACAGAGAGAAAAAAAATAGATTTTAGCCAAGGCTGCAACATAGCAACATGTGAAAAAAAGGGTCTGAATGTCTTTTGAATACACTGTATGTCATATACTTTAGAGTATTGCCAGAATGACTACTTACCAAATTAAAAGGTAAATTTAACAGTAGCCCAAAAAAAAAAAAAACATCAAAAGCAACACACCTAACTTACCATTATGCAGTCCAGAGCGGTTTGCTTTGTCTGGTTGTTTTCAGAAGCTCGACCCCTTAACCTAAACTGTTCAGTACTTATTAGTGGTAGCCAGCTTACAAAATTTGAAAAGGATGATTCTTCCCTGTAAGTACAGAAATAAAGTAAGAAAAACTTTTATAAATTTTCTGCACCAGTCTGACGTCCATTTTCTGAGTTTAGATGGCATGTTGCCCCAAAACTATTTTTTGTACACTTTCCACAAGCGCCCTTTGTGACTAAGACACATTCTTCTAATATCACCAGACACTACGTCCAACTATGTTCTCTCCACCTTCATCTCCTCCATTTCTGTTTCTGTGTAGCTCTTCAATGGAGCACCCTTGAGTTCCTTAGACTGTTTCCCCTGAACATAACAATTAACTCAGCATTCATCTTCAAAGACCATACATACACCTGATCATTCTCAATTTTTGTTCTTTACAGCTTTCCTTCATGTTCAGCATATAATGGCCATTTCTCACTCCCATACAGCATACTCAGCTTTTATAAAATTTTCCCTTCAATGTCACAAAGGCTTCTTTAGAAATCTGAATATGGGGCAGCTACCAGAATTCCTTAAATGCGGTTCTCATGCTTGCTATCACTGCTGCGAGTGCACTTTTGTTTGCACTAAAAGGTTACAAGCCTAAATATTAATATCCATTTGGGTGCCTTTTTGTCAGAAGGAGCTTCTGCAAATGTGTCAGCTCAACTCTGATTTACACCTTTTTTTTATCAGATGAAGTACTGGGCTGATGTAGAGCAAAAACATTTTTCATGTTTAAGTAATAATTGACAAAATGTAGACAAGAAATGTATGTGTGTGTCTTAAGTCCAAATATCAAATAAATACTTTCACAAAAGGCACAACTACTGTATAAGAAAACAAGTGTGCTTTTATTCAAGACTATAACCAAAGATAAAGAAATTGTGTTAGGGTACAATGCTGACACGACTGCTTAAGTGGTGTAAGAACTGCTGACTCATAATCATGAGGTTGTGGGCTCGATTCCGGGCCCTTCCTAGATTTACCGTTTTGAGTACTGAGCTGTGCTTATTGTTACTATAGAGTAAAAACATACCTTTGATTTATAGAATCTGTAACAGCTGGTGTAAATTTATGGTACTTGTAAAAGTTAGCGTTTTATTTTTTTTTAATTATTATTCAGTTTTATTCTGTCAGTCACGTTCACACTCCCACCATCTGACACTGTTAGTTTTCAAATAAAGACGAGCTATAACAGAGGTGAACTCAGATGAGGATGAAGGTTCTACATCGGAGAAGGAACAGAAGCCCTCCCCACAAGAAACGTCCAGTCACACATAAGAACAACACAGCTGCCCCAGGTGTAAAGAAGAGGTCAGGTGTCATCCTGCCAGTGAATCTGACACACGCATGTCCTTCAATGAAACAACAGGGCATACCAAGCTCTCCAAGTTATCGTGTAAAGTTCTCGTTGTGATGGTCTTTATATAAAAGAATATTTATATGTTACTTATATATGAAAAACGTTTCTGTTTTAGGTATGTGTTCAACAATTCCTGCCTCACATTTCCTGTCATCCTACATTTACATAGATCGCTGTAGACACGGAAAACACACATGAAATATATGTATTCCAAATGATGATATATTAGTTACCCTCTACAATTCCAGGCACCTCACACCCAGATAAACAGACTTGAGCTTTGTTGCCTGGGTAAACAACAAGCAATACCATTAGTTGGGGATTCTTAAGGTGGATTTCACAGTAGTTATTAACCATGAAGGAGAGGATCCCGGCTGCAAAAAATCTTTATTTTGGGTTCAGTTATTAAATATCAGACTGTTAACCAACAAGACGTTTTCCATCAACAATCTTATAAGTAAGTGGAAAATTGACTTTCTCACATCAAGTGAAACGTGGCTTAGCTGTGATGGTGTGTCTGTTTTAATTGAATCTGCACCTCCGAATTACAGCTTTACTCATACAGTTTGCCAAGGTAAGAAAGGTGGGCGTTTAGCAAATATTTATTTTAACTGGTTAAAGTGTAAAGATATCGGCTTTGGTACTTTTGCGTCAAATTATGAGTATCTTGCCATTATTAACCAAGGAATTTCTCAGTCTCTAGTTTTGTCCATGCATAGACCTCCTAAACATAATGTTACCCAAAAAAGACATCTATCGGTTGCAACTAGTGCAAAATGCAGTTACCAGAATCTTAACTAGGAAAAGGAAATCCGAGGACATCTCTCTAGTTTTGATGTCACGACATTGGTTACCCGTGCCATTTAGAATTGACTCTAAAACACTGATTATGGTTTACAAAGCCTTAAATAATCTTGCTCCATCCAACATTTTGGCCTTTCACCTTACACTCCAAATCGTAACCTTAGATCTTCAAATGAGTGTCTGCTTATAATTCCAAGAGCTAACTTAAAAGAAGTGTTGAGGCAGTCCAAGGCTTTCTCATAGCTACATTTTAGTGTAATGCTGATATTTTGTATATGCATTTAATTTATCATTTTTATCATGGCTCCATAATCCATACTAATCCCTACTTTCTCTACTGTTCTTTTTCAGGTTTTCTGATCAAGGCACCACGCAGTCCCTACATGGATGGATTGAAGGCCAGATATCCACATGACCATCATCATTTAATTCTTCCATGTGAAGCCTGAAAACCATGAGGACTGATTTAGATCATTTATGTTAGGTAGAATGTCCAGTGATTTTGCTTTTTTTCCTCCATTCTCCTGGAGGCTTTTTTAAAATTTGTTTGTTTTTTTCTTCTCCTGGCCATCAGACCATACTTTATACTTTGTTATTTAGTGCTTAATCTTATCTAATCTTATTATTTTTATAAACTTTTCTTTCTTTATCTTGTAAAGCACTTTGAATTATATCATTTATATGAAAATGTGCTACTTAAATAAATCTTGTTGCTGTTGCCAGAACACGTCCTATAAACAGAAAGCAGCAGTTCACACCAGTCCAGTTTCACACCATTTTAAACATCCATAACCACTTTGTCTACCCATGTGTACCCATTCTTTTGACATCAATCAACATCACCAAAAACCTAAATTAATTACTGAAAACAAATTATCTTAAAGCACAGAAATGCCAAAAGATTTGGGTCTCAGATAACGCATTCCAGAAATAAGGCACAGAGGAGAAATAATTACATTTTGGTTACGAGACAATAAAAAAAAAAAAGAGAGAATTGACAACATGAAGACAAAGATGACCAACCTGCAAAGGGTTCTGCAACTGTAAATGACACCCCAAATAGTCCCATTTCCTAAAATGGTACTGGGTTTTTAAGAGCTTCAAGTTAACAGTTCTCATATCACACTTTTATAAAGACTTGATTGGCTTGTCCTGAAACACTTATGAACTCCTGTTACATACCATATGTACACCCCTGCAAGTCTGTCTAACAGCCGCATATAACAGTAGTTGATAGTCCAATCTGCACTCACATGATCCCTCCCTCCTTGACAGAGAATCATTTTTTGATTTCCCCGGCATTTTTAACCTATCAAGCTGGTTGTGCTATACGCTCAAGAGAGATATTTCCATAGTGCCCTGGAACACTGACTACCTACAGTCAGAGTGTGAACAACAACAACATTTATTTATATAGCACATTTTCATACAAAAAAATGTAGCTCAAAATGCTTTACAAAATGAAGAATAGAAAAATAGAAGACACAATAAAAAATAAACATAAGTCAACATTAACATAGAATAAGTAAGGTCTGATGGCCAGGGTGGACAGAAAAAACAAAAAAAAAAACTCGAAAGGCTGGAGAAAAAAAAATAAAATCTGTAGGGATTCCAGACCAAGAGACCGCCCAGTCCCCACAGGGCAAGGGTGAAGCTCAAATAAATATTGCTATTCAAAACAGCAGCACACCAGGGAAACGCCCCATTTGCCATTATTTTCATCCACTGCATCAACACTAGAAATAATGCTTTAGAAAAGTATCTGACAACTTTGTCATGATCTGCAGCGACAGCCGCATGGAACTGACTATTACCAAAAGAAAGGAGTTAGTGAACTTTCAGCACTGCTTATAATTCAAAATGCAAGTACATAATTAATGTAGAAGCCTCACTAAAATTTCCCCTGTAATTCCTATGATGCTTTATTTTCCAATTTATGATGCACAATGATTATTCTAGAAGCATATATTTAATATTATTTTAGCCAAAAGGCATGCAATTTGCACTTCATATACCCGGAAAACTGGCTCGTGGATTATGCAACATCAATAAAGTGGGATTTTCCTTTTTTTCATTGAAGTTGTTGAAATCATTTGCCACCGGTCAGCATTGGTTACCATTGGTTTATAGAATATTCAACAACTAGCCATGTGCGCCCAACGACGTTGCACATGTTAAAGTTTTCTGTGAAGGGCTCCCTGTTTAAACGCGGCTGGCAGTAGTGAACTGGGCCCTTCGTCGCACAGCATTATGATATTTTATAAGGGAAACAAAATTACAAAATATCGATTCCATAGAAACGGCCTACTCGGAATCACTGTCTGAATCATAATTATGTGGTGGTGTAGGAGCATTTCTGCTTCTGTCCGTTCACAGTCCGTCTCGTTTTCACGACGCTGTCGTTTCCTCTCACGATCTCTTCTCAACCTTTCTCCAATCTTGCAGGTTTCTTTGTGGCAATCCAAAGAGTAAGGCAATACACACGGAGCAATGGTTATAAAAGGGGGACACATAGGTATCCAGGCTCTTTAAAGCATAAATAGGGATCACTTCACTGACATGTGAGCAAGCCATTGTACAACTGTGAGACGCGCAGCACTCGCCGGCTACAACGTAACAATAATAATTTCCGGAACGTGCTGTTACGTTGTCATTCATTTTGCCCACTGTCTTTCTTTCATTCATATGTTACGCAGGCACGTACCTTTTATCTTCGGCACTCTCATTCTCTAACCAGGCCTCAGGAGCTAACCAGCGTAACACTGTTCACCACCCCTTTCGTTATTCCGGCACATTGTTCACATCCATGAGTAACAACAACGTACTAAAATGGAAGGTGGTCTATGCATGCGTGGAATTCGCGGACAAACAAAGATCAAGATCTAAATGAAGATCTCTTTAGTTAATTTAAAGCACCACAATTTGTTTAGTTTGAATGTCTGTGTTTTGAGGTGTGACTGGAGTACTACAGTCTTCAGTAGTATAAGCCTGGAGGAGATTCTTAATGCAATGCCTATGTTTTAGCTGTCTCTCTACTGCCATCTAGTGCTTCTTCTAATTCATTCGCGGACAAACAAAGATCAAGATCCAAATGAAGATTATATATAGAGATTATAGAATTTTCTCTCAATTCTGCATTAACACATTAGATTATATTTTTGTCCACCACTACAAACTAAGCAGGGTGAATGCATAAAAAATATTTTTAGGTGGAGTATTACTTTAAAAGGCAGTCAACCACATGTTAGGCTTACTCATTCTGCTTTCGCTTATAAAGAGACCCTTCTCTCTGGCTTCACTGGACTATACATCCTGGCTGCCTCAGAGTGAAAAGAAAAAACTCTAAGGTGAAGAAGCCCTTTCAAATTGGTGTGTTCTCATCTGTACTTTCAAGTTTCCCTGTTTAGATGAAAAAATTGCAAGCATACCAAAAGGTATATATCTGAAGTCCTTACTATATAACCCAATATAATGACAATACATACAAATATACACATATAGGCTAACAAACTACATACATTTACTTACATACAGGCAAAATACAGAGCTTCTAACAAACCAGGTAACACCTGAACTATGAGAGCTAAAGAATAAGTTTGGTATTTCTCGAAAATTTATTTTTCCCACAATCTTGGTATGTGTGAAACTACATAAATGTTATAAAAAAAATATATATATACTGTATATATATATACACACACACACACACACACATATATATATACTGTGACAGATAGAGGGCGCTGTCGTCCCCTTGAACCCTCAGACGAGACGCCAGACACCAGATAAAAGTCCAAATTATTATTTTATTTAGACTACACAGTGTAACAAGCACTCCACTCCACTATATTCATAAACAATACAATAATTACTCCAATACAAATCCTCCACTCTCCCAGACATGTTGTCAACCTGCCACCCGACTCAGCTTAACCCTGGGATCTCCCACAGTCCTTTATATAGTCCTTGACCCGGAAGTGCTTCCGAACCCTCAGTCCATGTGATTTCCTAGCACTTCCGGGTCTGATCAACACTCTTCTTTTCATCCCGGAAGTACGTCATTTCTCACTGTGACTAAGACGTACTTCCGGGTTAGAGATAAATTGAAGTCTCCGAGCCTCCCTGCAGCATCCCCTGGCGGCCCCGACATTATCCAGCAGGGCTGTACAGGAAAACTCCAATGTCCATGATGCCCTGCTGGAATTTAGGGCATCTTCATGTCGCAGGGATGGCTCTCTCTGGCGGCCTGGGCGTATTGGCTGAATGTCCGGCCAGAGTCCACAATACACATACATACATACATACATACATACATACATATATATATATATATATATATATTGTAACAAAGGAGCTATACAGGCGCCTGACCTGACACAGATGGACACGGAGGCACGTATAAAAACACAAAAACTATTTTTCTTCACCCGTGGGCGCACGTCTTCCCCGTGACCCACAGGTAATATACAGTCCCACAAAACAACAATCCAACACACAGCAATACCACCTTTCTTCTTTTACCACCACTCCTTCCCAAGCTTCATCTCCTTCCTCCCAACTCTGGCTCCATGAGTGGTGGGGGCTGGCCCTTTTTATAACTCACCCAGGAAGTGTTCCAGATGCTTGACCACCTTGTCCTAATCGCACCTCCGGGTGGGGCTGAAGATTCGTCCAGCCAGACTGCTGAGTCCATGCAGCTCCCCCTAGCGGCCATCTGAGCCCCCAACCAGGCTGTGGAGGACTCCATCTCCCATGGAGCCCTGCGGGTGGTTGGGGAATCACCGTCAGCCATGGAGGCTGCCACCAAGCGTCTCGGGAGAGGTACTGGACTGCCCATGTTGGCTCCCCCGGAACATAAGCAGCAGGGGCGTCCCTGCCGGGCATGGGACCCGGTGTCCTTCACAATATATACACAAAAATACATATACGTATATATATATATATATATATATATATATATATATATATATATATATATATATATATATGTACTGTATATATATTTATATGTATATATATATATATATATATATATACACATGCATATATTATATACACAGTGCAGTGTGGGGGTCTACTGAGAGGCACTGGTGTAAAGGTTGGGGGAAATGACCTTAAAACATACCAAATATGTCAATTTTAAACCAAGAATGTTCTTGGCAATTAAGCCATGTCTTGAGATAGCCCGTCAACCCCCAAAAGCAACCTTTCACTTGGAAAAACACCAAACTTATCCTTTATTATTCATCAGTTTGATAAATTAATTAACTTTGTTGGTAGAGACAAAATCCATTACCTGTTGGCAGGAGTCTTTTCTCTTTGAAGTGAGAATTTTCCATTAGGTTCAATAAAGTCTTCAGTCTATTCATTAAATTGGCAAAAACACAAAGTAAATGAGGCATTTGATACTAGCAGCCTAAATTTAATAATGAAAAACAAGAGAAATTATTCATGGATCAATGAATAGATTATGCCAACATTGACATTCACCTGTCCCCATTACTTTGCCCTTTCTGCTTTTTCACTCCTTTTTCCAGCTACCTGTTAATTATTTTCAGTTTCCTGTGGAACTAAAAGAGAAGCGATTTTTTCTTGGACCACTCCCCTTAGGTGCAGCAGCTGTTAGATGAATACCAAAACTATTTGCTGTTGTATCAAAATTGCTTGCTGGGTCTTTGTGCATTGTTTAACTCTAGAATCCCTAAAGCCTACACAATTTTCCTGTCAGGTAACTGCAGGAAACTGTTTGACAATAACCTGGCTGAATGGGAGGGAGGGATGTGTGCAGGCTGCATCAGCTAATTGACACATTTGCAAAACAAAAGTACAGTGGTACCTCGGTATATGTCTGCTTTGGAATAAGTCCAACTTGGTATACGTCCCTGTTTGGACACGAAAAATTTTGCTTGGTATATGACCTTTGTTTGGAATACGACTCGCGTGCTAACCTTGTTTAACTCTCTCGAGACAAAGCCACGACTGCCCACGAGCGTTAGTGCGCCAGTTGCTAGCATTCAGTGAACAACCCTCACTATAACTCTCTGTGAACTTTCATGTGTGTGATATAGCGGGTCCACAGCTCCTGTCAAAGTCCAGCTTTAAAATAAATAATCACTGCGCTCGCAGCTTGGTGAGGGGGCGTGGTGGTTATGTGGCTGAAGGTTGTCGGGGCGATTAGCGATGTGGGCGTTTCTCACCAAAGTGCACTTGTGAGGGACCTTCCGCATTCATGATTGTTCCTAGGGCTGCTTATCTTGATAAACAGAAGTGCGAGTCGGGTTGAAGGGGAGTAAAAAGAAAGAACGGACGGGAGGTTGAGTGAGTGAGTGAGAGAGAGAGAGCGACGAGCGAAGTAGTTGAAGTAGGCAGAGTTAACATCAGCTGCAAGTAGGGCGACTCCCCTGTTGGGAAGCAGGGGGGCTGCCAGGTAAAAAGGCACCAGGCTTTTTCTTTTTTTTTTTTTTTTTTTTTTTAAAGAATGCTTCCTGCTCTATTTTAACATCGTTGTTTTTAAGAAGACTTTTTTCTATTGTTTTTAACTTCCATGTTTCACTTCTGATTTTATGGATTATTTATTGGAACTTTGAAGACTGCACTTTAATTTGAACACCTTGTTTTGTTAATTGTTTTAATTAAAACACTTTGCACTTTTTCACCATCCCTTTGCTTTGTTGTTACCGATGAGGTTAGCAGTGAGGCACATTACCGACGGTGTAGGGTTCAAGGGCTCCCGGCAGCAGATGGGAGCATACAGCAAACCTGCATCGTCACAACGTGATTTTGTGTTTTTTTCATGTAAATTTGAATTGATTGTTGAAAGGTATGAAGGTGGCATGCGTTATCTGGGACATGGCTGTTGCATACCGTTTCCTGAGAACGACGGTATCTACGATTGTGAAAAACAAAGATGTTATTAAAAAGTAAAGTGAGGTAAAATTTTCATTTATTTCATCTAATTGCTTTTGTATTTATGTATTTTAGTATTAAGCAGTGTTTCAATTATTTTATACAACCCCATCAATGTATAATATGCCAATAGCAATAGGATTTTTTTTTTTTCATGGGAACGGATTAATCATTTTCCCATTATTTCTTATGGGAAAAATTTGTTTGGTATACATCCTGTTTGGTATAAGTCAAAGGGTCTGGAACGAATTAAGGACGTATACCGAGGTTCCACTGTAGTTTTCACCAGAAAATTGCTGCAGTGATAAGGAGCTATGAGCAGGCATTATATCAGAAAAATTTAAGGAGGTCAGGGACAATGAAAAACTTAGTAGGCTTAAGGGATTCTAGTTTTAAGTAGTTTTTATATAGTGAATAGCTAACAATTACTGTTTGACTGCTTTTTGCTTTGTTTCTAGTTAAGATTATGTAGTTGTTACTTTAATTTTGATCCTTATTGTTTTTGGTAATGTGGATTTCTGGCTTTCCCATTCCCCCACTTTTCTTCAGGATTTGTTTCCGGTTTCTCCTTTTGATTTTGTTAACACTAGAATTACCAGAGCCTACGAGAAAACTCGAAAATCCGGCCCACCTTAAATCCGTTCGCACCTCTCCCTCAGAGTCTTTTGTCCTGTAAATGTGCCGACAAGCAGCAAGCAGCCGGCTATTTCATCCCACCACTGCAGTTCAATTTGCAAATAAGTTTCTCAATGCTCAATGTTTATCTTCGACTGAAGTGCTGGAGCTTTATTAGGTAAAAAAGTACATCGTCATTTAGAATACAGTAATCCCTCCTCGATCGCGGGGGTTGCGTTCCAGAACCCCCCGCGATAGATGAAAATCCGCGAAGTAGAAACCATATGTTTGTATGGTTGTTTTTATATATTTTAAGCCCTTATAAACTCACCCACACTGTTAACATTATTAGAGCCCTCTAGACATAAAATAATACCCTTTAGTCAAAAGTTTAAACTGTGCTCCATGACAAGACAGAGATGACAGTTCTTTCTCACAATTAAAAGAATGCAAACATCTCTTCAAACGAGCACCGTCAGGAGCAGAGAATGTCAGAGAGATAGAGAGAGCGTGACAGAAAAACAAACAATCAAAAAATCAATACGTGCTGTTGGGCTTTTAAGTATGCGCACTGCGATAAAGCAGCCGCAAAGAAGGGAGCAATGTGAAGGTAAGTCTTTCAGCATGTTTAGAGTAGCCTCCGTATCTTCTAAACAAACAGCCTCTGTGCAAACAGCCCCTCCGTCAGGCGCAGAGAACGTCAGAGAGAGAGCGCGCGAGATTAAAGCAAACAATCAAAAAGCAGAGAACAAGCAAGACCTCTAAAGAGCGCGGAGACGTTTTGATCACATGAATGTATGTGCAAAAAGTGGCGTTTCCTGCACTGCAAAAATACTATAAAAGTCGGGCAGCTGGTGCGTGCGCATAGCTGTGCCAGCCTTTGAGATGCTGACTGCGCTTCTGCCTTAAGTGAAAGTAAACACTTTTAATTTTTTTCCTCCTTCCCATGAGCTATAGCCCAGACAACTGCAAACACGGGATCCCATTTCCAAACTGCGGCAAACTAATATTAAGGCGCTTCGCACTTTCTTTTGCACGTATACGATTATGAGGTCGTAAAGTCGGATTATGAAGACACGCACAGGAGTGGAGGACCGACAGTGCCATCCCGGCCAGTTAATGGCAGGGCCGTCACTCCAGTCTACACGAGACCCACCGCGACGATCATATCGTCAGCGAAGACATCTCTCTACACTATATAAAAGAAAAAGGCAACTTTCCTTTCTTTACACCTTTTGTCCTTTTATCCCAAACCAAAGCCTTTCTCTCTTAACACTGCAGAGGACACAAAACTAATTTTCTTTAATTGCTGGTAATGCCGGTAAGGCACATTACCACAGGCAGAAATTTGGACGTTCACATAGAAAATTTAATTTCTATACCACAGCCGTCATGTAGCGCCTTTCAAAAGGGATCAACTACCAAGAGATGATCCATATACATTTTAGCTGCTGTTAGTACTACTCTTTAAAATGTAGCTTACCCGAAACCACTCCAGTGGTGCTCAATGTACAGTATCTTTACTTCTTAAAACGTTAATGATTTACTGTTTAATAACTTATAGACTACATTTTACTTTTTTCCCTTGCACTCAGTGAGCGAGGCCAATGGGTGATCAGATATATATATATATATATATATATATATATATATATATATATGAATGACTTCCAAACAGAGCGTGGAGACTTTTGATCACGTGAACGTGTCTGCATAAAGTGACGTCTCCTGCCCTGCGAAAGTACTATTAAAGTCAAGCAGCCGGCGTGCGCGCATAGCTGTGCTGGCCTTTCAGATGCTGACTGCGCTTCTGCCTTAACTCAAAGTGAGCACTTTTAATTATTTTCTTCCTTCTTCTGAGCTATAGTCCAGACAACTGCAAACACGGGATCCCTTTTCTAGACCGCGGCAAACTAATATTAAGGCGCTTCGCACTTTCTTTTGCACGTATACGATAAAACCAAAAGGCAAGTTTCCTTTCTTTAAACCTTTTTTCCTTTTATCCCAAACCAAAGCCTTTCTCTCTTTACCATTTTGAGTAGTGAGTTACTCTTATTGTTTATATCATACAATAAAAACATACATTTGATTTGCGGCTGTAAATTTAAAGTACTTGTCGATTTTTTTTTTTCAGTTTTATTCTCTCACGTTCAAGCTCCCACACTCCCCCCGGATCTGATGCTGTTTTCAGATAAAGACATGGTATAACAAACAAACTTATTTTATTATACCCCTTCTTTATTTGAAAACCGTGTCAGATCTTGTGCGCGAAAGAGACTATGAAAACTGTGGATGCGGTTGTGAGTGACTGAGAATGACTGTGGATGTGAATTGTTTTTATTCAGTTTTATTCTTGTGTGTTCTTGCTCACGTTGAATTAGTATGCTCCTTCTGATCCATGATGTCAAAGCCACTCTGACAAAAAAAAAGAGAGACTTAGATATATATGACATTTGGAATAATTCATATTATGACCTGTATTGTACATTTTGGAAAACGTTGTTGCATTAATTCAACATTATATTCATTTGCACACCTTCATGCAGTTGTAGTCATGACGTGACTGCATTTGTTTTTTTTGGCCAGTGTCCACATGTTTCTGCATGTTGGTATCTACTTTCTTAAACTCCAGGAGATGCAGAGGACAGAATAGTATAGACCGGTCAGTTCCGCGCTATATATAATCATCAGATTCAAATGTTAAGAGTTCCCACACACACCCAAGGACCGTCCTTCTTACATTTACAACATGTGTATAAAGTGTGAAGCCTGAAGTCCAAATATCAAAGAAACACTTTCACAAAAGGTACAAATATAACAGAACAAGTGCGCTTCTATTCAAGAATATAACTGCAGAAAAACAACCCGCATTAGGGAGCAACATTGACACGCTTTTGCTACGAGCGCTTCGGTGGTGCAACGGTATCAACTAGTGAGTGGTAATCTAAACGTCACAGCTTTGATCCTGAACGAGTCCATTTTGAAAGGTGAGCTGCACGTATTCTTACTATTTTAGAATAAAAACATACATTTGATTCCAGTCTATAACAGCCAGTGTAATTTATGATACTTGTAAAGGTTCAGTTTTATTCTCTCAGCCACGCTTACGATTACAAACCCCCCTCCCCCTGCCACATTTGACACTGCTATTTTCACATAGACGCGCTATAACAGAGGTAAACTCAAATCATGAATGGCTCTTACATACAAAGCACGGTGTACGTAAGGATGGTGCATTTGCCCAAAACATTAACATTTATATGTTACTTACATAAAAGCCAGATCGATCTGCGGCGCGTAGGCGTTGGGGGTAGGGATTGTGAACGCAGCTGAGAGAATAAAGCTGGAAAAAAAATAAAAACCAAAGCTAACCTTTACAAGTATCATAAATTACAACGGCTGTTACAGACTGGAATCAAATGTATGCTTTTATTTTCAAATAGTAAGAATACGTGCAGTTCACTTTTCAAAGCGGACTCATCCAGGATCAAACCCGTGACGTTTAGATTACCAGTCAATAGCTAATACCGTTGCTCCACTGAAGCGCTTGCAGCAAATGTGTGTAAATGTCACACCCTAACGTGGGTTGTTTTTCTGTAGTTATATTCTTGATTAGAACCGCACTTGTTCTATTATATTTGACCTTTTGTGAAAGTGTTTCTTCGATATTTGGACTTCAGGCTTCATACATTATATAGTTTATGCCTACATTTTGTCATTTACTACTAGAATATGAAAAACGTTTCTGTTTTAAAAATGTGTTTACACAGATTACTGTAGAAGCGGAACACACATGAAATGCATGTGTTCCAAATAACAATCTATTATTTCCACTCTAAAACTCCACTTCACTCCCAGATAATCAATCAAGGCATAAGCTGGGAGAAGTTCGTGCACGTTCTAAGTCAGTGGGGGGATGGAATAGCCGGCTGCTTGCAGATTGTCTTTATCTGCACATTTAGAAGAGAAAAGACACTGGCGGAGAGGTGCGAATGGATTTAAGAAGTGATTTAAGGTGGGACGGATCTGGTAATTCTAGTGTTAAGTAAGAGTTTACTGTGAGATTTCCTATTTTAACTAATTTCGCTAATTTCCTTTTGTTGTTCCCTTACATGTTTATCATTTGACACCAGAGCAACGGGAGAACAGCAGGTTCACAGACAGGTCAGTGACTATGGAAGGAGGAAAAAGGCTTTGTAGAGCAGTAGCTTATAAACCTCACACTGAGACCATCCTGCAGCAACAGAGGGAAGGTAAATCAATCCAATGGGCTGAACTTATTGCCGTAACTATGGCATTAACAGAAAATCAAACCTTCCCTATTGTTGTTTATATTGATAGCTGGGCAGTTTTTCAAGGACTAACAGTTTGGATAACAACGTGGAGAAGGGCTGCTTGGACTATTCATGGGGGAAAACTCTGGGGTGGCACAGAACTGTGGGAGCAGCTTTGGACAATGGGCATGAGAGGGGCGACTCTCATTGGTCATGTAGATGCCCATGGCCCACTGATATCCCTTGAGAGGATTTATAACCAACAAGCTGATATAATAGCTGCTGTTCGAAAAATCAAACTGGAAGAAGCCTATACAGAGAATGATGACCTGAGCAATTATGCTGAAGTAAATGTAATCGAGACTTCCTTAATATCATTAGCAAGGTGGGTTCATGAAACTTCAGGACACATGGGAGCAGAAAAAACATATCAATGGTGTCATCAGCGATGTACACCAGTCACTAATGATATTGTTATACAAATAGTGAACAATTGCTCTACATGTACAGAAGTAAAACAATGGCCCCTACAGAAGAAGGCAACTGGTAAACTGAAGAGAGGAATGAGACCAGGACAAATTTGGCAAGTGCATTACATTGGGCCACTGCCGTGAGAAAATAGACTACTATATGCTCTAACTGAAGTATATACTTACTCTGGACTGTTACAAGCTTATCCATCAAGAAGAGCTGACCAGAAAGCTACACTTAATGGATTAAGTTATTTAATCCAAGCATATGGAGTGCCCGAAGAAATCCAAAGTGATCAAGGAAGCCACTTTGCTGGGAGAGATGTAGAAGAGTGGGTTCAAGGAGCTGGCATTCAGTGGACTCTACATATCCCTTATCAGCCACAGGCAGCAGGACTTATTGAGAGAATGAATGGCCTTTTGAAAGAACAAGTTAAAAAACTAACTGGGCATAATCATCTTAAAGGCTGGACTAAAGTTTTAAAGCAAGGCCTATTTAATCTCAATAATTGTCTGTTGGCTGGGTCAACACCTTTTATGAGACATCAAAATGTCGGAGGAAAGCCACCTGTATGTGCCCTCTACCTGACAACAATTAGCCCACTGGCAAAAAATGAATTAACTCCAACATGGTTATAGGTTAGGGCATCTAAGTCACTTACAATCAAGTTAAACTCATCAGAAAGACTAATCTTGGGAATAACAGGTCAGTGGCCAAAGGAATGGGAGGTTAGAATAAATGTTGAAATGCTTGTAATAGATGCATGCCTAACAGAGACATTAGATATCTGTTTAAATGAATGGTATTTAGAATTAGCAAATCAAGGCAGTCAAGACATACACATAGCTGAAGGACAGGCCATATGTAAATTGCACATAGAAAAAAGTCACACCTGTTTTAGTTAGTATTGAACAGTTTAAAGGTAAAATTGGAGGGAAGGTCTGGGTATTAACTCCAGGGCAAAAGCCTAGGACAGGAGAAATAATAGCTGCAGGACCAGGAGACACTAGAATGGTTCTTTTAACGGGCTCTCAGCCGCCTCTCTGCTTTCCCTTACACAGATTATCCTCACGTGTGGAATAATCAGAACAAACGGTTTATGGACCGAATGGAGCCGATGCACCCCCTATAATAAAGTTTTTTGGGTTGCTGATAAGCCAGGAACAGAAAAGTATATGACCTTGAACTTCACACTTACCAAGAACTGTACCTGGCAGTTAGGAGACAAGAGACCTACGGCTCCGTTTTCCATGAAACTGGAATTTCCTGAACGGTTACCTTTCCCTGTGATGATTTATGAGGATACTGAAATAACTGTGACTGTGCATAATAATGTACAGTATCTGCCTGGTTGGCTATGATAAATTGTTAACCTGATTCTAATGGAGTATCATGTTGGACAATTGACGGGGGACAACCGCTGACTGCAATATCAACACCCGAGAATGATGTAATATTATATGTATTTAAACAAGAATCAACAACAAATGTAAATGTACCAGTAATGTTATGGGAAATTCATAAGAGTAGGAGAGGGAATGGTTATCCATTTGATGCAACATTACTTAGACAAATGAAAGATTGTAAAAAAGCTAGGATAGCACATCAAATAATTACTGTATCATTCAACATTAATGTTAGTGGGTTTGATATAAAACGTCACGAGTTTCCAAGAGGAGAACATATAGTACCACACAGTACAGGTGCCACATATAATTGTAGAAACATACGATCCTTATGGCCTCCTCATAAGGTAGAAATAAAACGAAGGTTAAAGCGAGACATTTGAAGAGCTATAGGAACTGGTTTAGGAATAGGAGGTTTAGGTCTAGGGTCTCTTAATACTGCTGATATAGCAGCACTATATAACAAATTATCATCTATTGGTGTGAAACAAGCCAACAGTTTGAAAACTTTGGCTCATTGGGGGCCAGAGTTGGCATACAGGCATTTACAGGAGTTGCTTTTTTGGAAGACTCACCATGGGTGGTTAAATGAGTCCTTATGGACTGGTTTGCAAAGCCAATGGGCCATAGATGAAGAATCAGCTTGCTATTTAAAACAGATTATTGCTATACAGCAGTATTTAAATTTTAAGACAGATTGGGGATTCAAAGACCCCCAACACTGGAGAAAATAATTAAAATTACCATTAGACTGGTGGTTGCAGCCAAAATCCTTCATGTGTGAAGAATCAATATGCCAAGCTGTATTTCAGGTAGTGACCACTGCTGAACATGACAATGTTTGGTGTCCGTTTCATGTTCTGCCTGTTTTACTAGGAGGAAAATAGTGAGCACCTATAGTGGATAGAAAATGGATAGATCTGAATAATAATACTGTTGAACCTGCATTTTGTTATAACTGGCAAGAAGGGTTCGTATGTTAAAGGGTTGGTACATTGCCACACCTCTATTTGCATCCTTAAGCTGGAGACTGTTATTGGCGCCAAATAGCAGTAAATTTTACTGAAGTGTTTCAAACTGATACCACTTCTGCATGTGCAGTGACAATAAATAACATAACTTGGAGTGATGGTACCCATGACAAGGGCCCAGGGGTATCCTGTTGCCACCATCGAGTAATAATATTTTAAATGTACTTATTCATCCAATTGTATTGTTAATTATTATTATTATTATCATTTTTAGTATTACAAATATTTACCTACATTTGCGTATTAGATGAGTGAAGTAGGAGCTAGATCGGCACTACACCCCACGTCTTTACAAGCATTTTTGAGGAGCTGTTTACATTGTGAAAGGGGATCGAGTACCTTTTGCTTTGTGGATAAGATCCTCAGGGATTGTTTTGTCACAGATCCAGTGACAAAGGGTGGTTTGTTATAATAAGTGTGTTATAATATTAAGATTTATGCCACTGTCTCTGTTCAGACCTTTGTAAAATGTATTTTTCATTCTTCTTCTGTGTAACATGCAGAGCTGAGCGAGATTTAGCATATAGTGTCAGCATTCAGAATTGCTGGGCCAAGCATAAGATAAGACAGACAGGGACAGCTGGAGGAGTGTGTCGTCAGCCTGAAGCAAACTGAGTGTTATTTGAACTACTGTTTGATGTCAGCACAAAATGTTCTGTCCTTGTTTGGAATTTGTACTGTGGACCATTTCGGGGCCTGCACGTGTAGAAAGCATTATAAAAAACGCCTGGAGAATTGCCAACTTTGAGAAATGGTCTGGACGGAAAAAGACTATGTCAAAATTGGTCCAAAAATCCTCTGACGCTATGGCGATGAATGCAATTTCTACGCGCCAGGCACTCCGCACCCTCGAATCGAAAATTGCTTGTTTCTCCCGTCTGCTATGCAGCGTAAGCCGATATTAAACAAAGCTAAGTGTAACCTTTCTTTTCTGCGAGTTTGTCGGCGCCTATCGCTTAAGAGAGGGATATCGCCGTTATAATTTATAATTATTTAAATACAGGTTCATTAAAACGCCGCAATACAAAAGAACATATTTCCAAGGAGCTAAAACCTCCTCTCGGAAACAGCTAATAAAGCACTTTGCCACGCCCACCACATGACAAACCACCTCAAGATCCCAAATTAGGACCTGAGTGCAGCCATGCGATGGGTGGCACCACAGCACCACACTAGTTCAGATGGAATGTAACAGAGTGAGGTGTTTTTGTGGTGGCTGGAGTGCTGATTCTGCCACCAACCCCCCAGGGTTTTTCCCTGCAGGTTGGAGGGCCTACTTGCAGGGCTGGATGTGGATTAAAGTCATACCAAGGACAGAGTAATGAGGACTTGCTAAAAATATGTAACAAAGAAAAACAGTATGCTACTTGACCTAAAAATGTAGTAGAATAAAAGTAGCCATGAAAGAAATTTATTCAAGCACAAATTGCTTAAAAACATACTTAAGTAACAAAGTACACTAATTTTGTTACTTTACACCTCTTGTAGGCCAGTGCATTTTTTTGTTTTTTATAACAGAGATGAAATCAATGCATGGGTTTTACTTAAATTCATTAAAAATTTACTCACCTCTACTATAGCTGTAGGAAGTAGCGCTGCACGAAACAGACAGAGCAGCGTATCAATTATGCTTTTCCAGCTTTCACGGAGAATATTTCCATTATTGTGAGATAATTTGAATAAAGTTTTTGCAGCCAGTTGAGCTTTAACATTACTTCCAAAAGCAATGGGAAGATCATCTACAGACTGGAAGCAAGTAAACTTATCATAGTATTATTCACATATTTAATGATGTTAGAAAATGTTTAGTAAAGAGTACTCATAACCTAAGAAAGTTAGCCAAAGTTATAATTTGTGAAAAATAAGTTAAGCTATTTTATTCAATGTGAAAAGAGCTAATTTACTAACATTCAAAAAATAATGCTTTATATAAACAGACCACAATGTGACCAATTACAGATTCATTAAATCAACTTTTATTCAACATAGTATATTAAATCATTAAATAAGAAAGTGCAAACATAACAGAAACCTTAATTTACTGGATTCTCTCTATCAGAATAACTACAAAATATGTCTAGATACACTAAAATGGGTGCCATTCACAGTCCAAAAATTAAAAACTTAATAGTAGCATGTTATTTATTTATTTAAAAAGTGAACAGTCAAAAACTGCAAACTGTTGCAAGCATTTCCCACTGCCCACTACACGAGAAGCAACAAAATACATCATTTATCTAGCTCTGAACCATTCTCACTACCCTGAATAGATGATTTGTGTATAGTTTGTCAGATCTTGACAAGAATGCATACCCTTAAATTACATATTTTAAGTTGCCAAAGCTTTTGCTCAAAGAATGCAGGGTGCACACAAACGGTACCATAAACAGAATACTAGCAAAGACTTTAATAATGATGAAAACTGCTGCCAAATAATATATTTCAGCAAATAATTCATTTTTAAATAATTAGCTGGTGTTTTCTTGGATAAAAATGATTTGGCAGCATATTTATGTAGTATTCTAGCTTGCTCCTGTGTTATAGTGTGTGGCCTTCACACACTGACAGTTTGAAGTACATTACCAGTATTCATGCAATATAACTCACCTCACTGCAAATTGTTGTAAGTTTAATGAGGGAAATTATTATACTGTCAAAAACATCACTAAGACCATAATCAACTGATATTAATGCACATTTCCTAAGAAAAGAACAAAAAAAAAAAAAAACAGTACTGAAATACACTTTGGAATGAACTTTTTCAATTTTAAAGTGAAAAACCATAATAAAGAAAATTTAAAAATGTGCACATGTTCATTAAAACCTAAGCATAAAACATAATTTGGAATTAGTTAGCAATAGTTACTCTTTTAATTATATTAATAGAGACACACTGTAATACCAGTTGACAGTCATTTTAAACCACAAAAACGTATCACATTAAAAATAAAAGTTTTCACACTTAGGCTCAACACAGTGTTAATACAGGGGCTGAATAAACACATGGTTACCCAGATTAATTTAATTTTTAGAAAATATGTAAAGTATTATTTTAGTATATAATATGATTTTCTACTTCTTTGGATTTTTTTTTTTTGCTTTTTTGTTTCTTCTGAACATCATTTTGGATTTCTCCCTTTACTCCACCATTTTGTGAGCTTTCTGTCTGGGTATAGCAATAGGGATCATTTATTGTTTTGCAGGCCACACCATAGTATTGCACTTGTAACTGATTTATGGCTTTCACTTTCCTTTAGACAGTATTTCAAGTCTTTCTGTTAATCATCTTGTTTTTTTTACCTTCCTTATGTCTTATGCCATTCATCTCTCAATCCATCTTTAATTGTCCCTGCCTTTTCATTAATTTGGCAGAATAATTGAGAAAATAACATATAACCAAAAAATTGTAAGGTAAGGCTTTGTACAAAATGATGTTTCTGCAGATGATACTGTATTCTACATAACTGATAACAACTACAACAACATGCACTGAATTGATCTACTGTATATCTAAATGAATTCTATAGGATTTCTGCTTTCAATGTGTATTTGAATATGAAAACACTGCTATCAGTAAAGATGCTTGCAAATGGGATTACATGTAATTAGTTTTTGTCAAATGTCAAATCACATGGCATTAAAGCTAAAAAAAGAAAAATATTATTAATAGATATTGATAAGCTGGTTGTTTCACATTACCTGGAAGAATTAATATTAATGATTATCATTCCAAAACTGCTTTATCTTTATCAGAATATTCCTAATTATATTATCAAATCATATTTTTACAAAATTAGATCAAATTCCACCTGGTAATTTTAATTCACTTTCTCAAAAATGGCACATACAAAGGATAATTTTGAGATGATCTAAAGCAAAAGGGGGCACCACACTACCCAATTTTGAAGTTTTATAACTGGGTCACAAACAAATACCTTGAGACAATGCAAGGCGAGAGTAATGAAATCATCCCAATTTGGTTTACCTGGGAAAGGAAATCCTGCTCGAAATCTTGACTACAATTTTTGCTCTACAGTTCTACAACAATCAATTACCAATAATTTATTGGGTAAATGGTTTCAAAAAATTTCCTAGCAGAACATTGCCCAGAGCTTCACACTGCCTCTACCAGATTGCCTTCTACACATAGTACATCCTGCTGCAATATATTTTCCTTGTAAACAAAACAAGCACCCAGCCGTTAATACAATCTAAAAGAAAATGTCATTTGATTTATCAGGCCTGGCCATCATCTTCTATTGCTCCATGGTCCAGTTCTCATGCTCATATTTCCATTGTTAGCACATTTGGTGGTAGACATGGGTCAGCAAGGATGCCCTCTTGACTCATCTGCAGCGAGCTGTGACGCAACACATGTTCGGACAACTTTCTCTCATGATCAGAATTTAGTTTTTCTGCAATCTGTGCTACAGTAGCTCTCCTGTGGCATCGGATCAGACAAGCTAGCCTTCCCCAAGCACGTCAATGAGAATTGGGCACCAATGACACTATCAGTGTTTCACCGGTTCTCATTCCTTGGACCAATTTTGATAGATACTAATAAACACTGCATACCAGGAATATTCCAAAAGACCTACCATTTAGGAGAAGCTCTACCCAGTTGTCTAACCATCACAGTTTTGCCCTTATCAAAGATGCTCAAATTACTACGCTCACCCATTTTTACTGCTTCCAACATATCACTTTCAAGAACAAACTATTCACTTACAGCCTAATATATACCACCCCTTGACAGGTGCCATTATTATTGACTTCACCAGTCCTTTTTTTATTTTTAAAATGTTGTAGCTGATCAGTTTGTATACATATATGCATACAAATATACATTTACATACCATATAAAACTGTCTGAATTGGACAGGTTATTGTGTTTTAATTTGTTATGGAATAAATGTATGGAGAGTAGTATTGATTGTAATACTGACTTCATCTATTCAATGCAATAAATAAAATCAAACAATAAGTTATTATACTTACTGCAATCCATCCATTGTTTTCTGGGTGACAGACTCATAAATGCTATTATCAAAGACACTGGTGAGTGCTGCAACTGTGGGAACCCACATTATTGTGAACAAATCAAGACCGCAACAGCCTGGAGGAACATGTAGGAAAATCCCTTCTTCTGTTGCTCCCCTATGCAGTACAACATGCCATATATAGTTCTCCTTTGCAAGGCCTGATTGCTCATCTGGCATAACTATTTCATTATTCCTTAAAAATACAAAACACAAAATGTTTTAAGACAAATATGTACAGAAATTCAGACTCTCAATGATATTACAGTAATAAACAATGTCTACTAATGGATGTATTATCTGTTACATTTTGAAATAACTGTCATCTGAAAACTATAGTTAATAAGCACAGAATCAAATTGATTAGAAAGGTTTTGTACAAGCTTGTCCATGCGCACAGACGTCAGCCATCTAATGTGCATGTAAGCACAATACATTTATGCCACTGACATCTGCCTACAAATGCCTATAAAACACTTCCACAATCCAACTCAAGTACTCATTCTGCAATAGGCAGTCAGTAATCTCTTTGTTAATTACTGTAATTCTCTTTTTACTTTTTTTTTTATAAAAAGTAGCAACTTTTTGGAAAAGGTTTGAATGGCTGCAATGAATTTATTACCCCCATATATTGTTCATTTATTATATTTTAAAATCTGTTACTTACCAACATGTACATTCCACTATCAATTATATATGGGATCACCCTATACCATAAGGAGCAATCAGACAATATTTAAATTTTTTAACATTTTAAAGTATTATGATTCCATTTATGTGATACACTGCAATGTTTTCATTACTCTCTGAAATTCATATCCACATGCAGAAAATCTGTACATTAAGTCTTCCCGGGCATAACAGGCATGCCAGTAGTACTTCTTATCTGTTCTACATAATGTTAGAAATCAGAGTGTATTTTCACTTCTTAGAGTGGATTTAGTTACAGTGAAAAAACATTTTTAGACAGAAGGCAATTTTGAAAAAGTGGAATCACTGCAAGCAGGTGCAAAGCTCTCTCTCTCTGATGGTTTAATTGGAAGACAAAGCTCACGATTCAACACCACACTAATCACAGACTGTAATATACAGATACATGGATATAATGCATGCTGTTTAATGATTTACAACATTTGTAATGGTTCCAAATAACGTATTGGTACACTGCTCAAAAAATTAACGGAACACTTAATCATCAGTCTAACAAGTCAATTAAGCTTCAGGGCTATCAGTGTGTCCATAAGCGATTATGAATCAACTTCACCTGCTTTGGTGCAAATGTAAGTGACAGCAGGTGCAATGAAGAGGCAACAGCAAGACACCCCACAAAAAGGGAATGGTTGTGCAGGATGTGGCCACAGACAGTTGCTCTCTCCTTATCATTTCTGACCGATTTTTCTCTAGTTTTACATAATTTTACATTTTTCTAGTGGCAGCAGCCAATTCAGGTTGCACAGGTAGTCTGGCTCTTCCAAGATGACACATCCATACATGCCGTCGACAGACAGGCTGTTACACAAGGAGAGCTAGACAGGGCCATAGAAGGGCAACAAAAGTGCAGGAGGACCAGTATTGCATTATAAAAAAAGTAATGATATTTGTTTCATTCATTGATATTTTATTTTTCTATTACAAACCTCTGTTTACAAAATAATATGGCTGTATATTGGACTTTCAAAGACCACAAGGACAACATATTTGTAAACGGGAATTCAAAACAAATACGCTAAATGGGGAATGTGTATTATTGTAATTAAGAAGCTCAACTTATCTGCTAAACAAAAGAAAATAAATTGGCCAGTAATGCAATTTATATCATACATGAACTTAGATTAACTCACTAAAAAGAATCTAAGAAAGCTGCTAGTTTTACTCCTTGTAGCTTTTCACTAAAAGAGCAAAGACCATGTGAAATGGACAGATGAGTGCAGATATCACACTTTTACTGGTTAGTGTAGTTGTGTACAGTATTTCTAAGGCACTAGTTAAGTAGATGAAGGTGTTCTCTACAATATGAACCTGTTATCTCTGCCCCTGCAGCTTGTCTAGTTATGCCATGTGCAGTGGAACTGAACACTTTATGGAACTTTGCTTAGATCGACCCAGATTGTCCGGGCAGTGGGAAGGTGAATTGCAGATGTGTTTTATCATATCATTTTATACTGCTTGAACTGTCATCCTGGGTAAAACCAAACCAACAACAAACAGGAAAACTCATCACTCTCAATGTATTCACGTTTGGCAGATTTTATTTAAAGTTCATAAGTAGTTCTGAAAAATCAAAAGTGTTGAACACTGTAATAGTTTATTTTATATTGATTTTAAATAAATATTAAATTGAAAATGCACTGTATTGCCCAGCCCTAGTGTTTTCATAAAAAATACATTTTTATTCTTTTAAGGAAATAATAGCATAAATACATATTTACATCAAAGGCACACACAAATTACAGCCTACTGGACAAAGCTCAGAATTTTTTTCAAGTGTATAAAGTTTTTACATTTACATGTAGTAACTAGAATATATATATATACAGTCGTGCTTGAAAGTTTGTGAGCCCTTTAGAATTTTCTATATTTCTGCATAAATATGAACTAAAACATCATCAGATTTTCACTCAAGTCCTAAAAGTAGATAAAGAGAAACCAGTTAAACAAACGAGACAAATGTATTATACTTGGTCATTTATTGATTGAGGAAAATGATCAAATATTACATATTTGTGAGTGGCAAAATTATGTGAACCTCTAGGATTAGCAGTTAGTTTGAAGGTGAAATTAGAGTCAGGTGTTTGCAATCAATGAGATGACAATCAGGTGTGAGTGGGCACCCTGTGTTATTTAAAGAACAGGGATCTATCAAAGTCTGCTCTTCACAACATGTTTGTGGAAGTTTATCATGGCATGAACAAAGGAGATTTCTGAGGACCTCAGAAAAAGAGTTGTTGATGCTTATCAGGCCGGAAAAGGTTACAAAACCATTTCTAAAGAGTTTGGATTCCACCAATCCACAGTCAGACAGATTGTGTACAAATGGAGGCAATTCAAAACCACTGTTACCCTCCCCAAGAGTGGTCGACCAACAAAGATCACTCCAAGAGCAAGGCGTGTAATAGTCGGTGAGGTCACAAAGGACCCCAGGGTAACTTCTAAGCAACCGAAGGCCTCTCTCACATTGGCTAATGTTCATGTTCATGAGTCCACCATCAGGAGAAAACTGAGCAACAATGATGTGCATGGCAGGGTTGCAAGGAGAAAGCCACTGCTCTCCAAAAAAAACATTGCTGCTCGTCTGCAGTTTGCTAAAGATCACGTGGACAAACCAGAAGGCTATTGGAAGAATGTTTTGTGGACTGATGAGACCGAAATAGAACTTTTTGGTTTAAATGAAAAGCATTATGTTTGGAAAAAGGAAAACACTGCATTCCAACATAAGAACCTTATCCCATCTGTGAAACATGGTGGTGGTAGTATCATGGTTTGGGCCTGTTTTGCTGCATCTGGGCCAGGACAGCTTGCCTTCATTGATGGAACAATGATTTCTGAATTATATCAGAGAATTCTAAAGGAAAATGTCAGGACATCTGTCCATGAACTGAATCTCAAGAGATGGTAGGTCATGAAGCAAGACAACGACCCTAAGCACACAAGTCGTTCTACCAAAGAATGGTTAAAGAAGAATAAAATTGATGTTTTGGAATGGCCAAGTCAAAGTCCTGACCTTAATCTAATCGAAATGTTGTGGAAGGATGTGAAGTGAGCAGTTAACGTGAGGAAACCCACCAACATCCCAGAGTTGAAGCTGTCCTGTATGGAGGAATGGGCTAAAATTCCTCCAGGCCGGTGTGCAGGAATGATCAAAAGTTACTGGAAAGGTTTAGTTGCAGTTATTGCTGCAAAGCGGGGTCATATCAGATACTGAAAGCAAAGGTTCACATACTTTTGCCACTCACAAATATGTAATATTCAATCATTTTCCTTAATAAATAAATGACCAAGTATGATATTTTGTCTCATTTGTTTAACTGGTTTCTCTTTATCTACTTTTAGTACTTGAGTGAAAATCTGATGATGTTTTTAGGTCATATTTATGCAGAAATATAGAAAATTCTAAAGGGTTCACAAACTTTTAAGCACAACTGTATATATAAAAACATCATTCCACTGGTTGAGGACTTACTTAATAGCATTATAGATGTCTTCTAACATATTCTGATCAAAATCCAGTGATCCATTTAAACCTTTGAGATTCTTTTTGAATTCCTACAAAAAATAATTTAAATAAAAGCAACATGTGTTAAATGTTGTAGGGATTCCATGCAGCTATTAATTTGAAAATGGGTTTACAAGCACAAGCAAATTTACACAGAAATAATGTACAGTAACCTTAACTCATGATATGCCTTCAGGTTATAGCCTGCATTTCCACAACCAAACACAAAGTTGTTCAGTATTAATACACTATTATTTAAAAATGTCACAACACAAAAACAAGAATATAACCTATATTAAACCAATCTATGTTATGTAAGTAGATAAACGTCTTTGCAGTAAACAGAACACATGCACAACCTGCGTTTCCATCAGTGCAAGACTACCAAAACTCATTAAGCAGTTAAATCATCATCAAAAAGCCAAATTCAGCTAACATACACCGATCTTTTCTATGAGATATTTTTAGTATATGAGCCAAGAGTGACATTTGTTTTGGGACCAAATACAGAATAATTGAAATCCTGAAAGCACAATAAAAACAAAAACTAAATGAAGAAAACAGTAAACAAAACATGTCTGTCTGGATATATGATGAAGTAAAACTACTTTTAAATGTTAAAACACAAGTGTAATGAAATAAAGCAACATACAGTAAAGAATGGGAGATGTCTTAAAATAAATATGTCAAAATATTCCATATTTCAAGGTGCAAAACAGGTCAGCTGCTATAGAGACTTTAACAAAGAACTGTGCACATGAGATCATAAAGTGCATTACTACAACAAAACGGGAGTCAATGCCTGGTCACATCATAATCATATATTAATGCCTTTGAAAAGCGTAGTTTTCCTCATCAAAACTGCCATGCAAGACCAGATGTTTTCAAATTTACACATTTTCAACAACCTTTTCAAAATGATTGATTTTCAGTGGTTCAAAGTACCATTTCACTGTGCACACAAACAGAAAGTGTGTTTCCACATGTAAATGTATTAGTGCAGACTGCTACCAAATAGAAACGAAAATAGTTGTCTTATCTGCATAATCATTAGAAAATACATGCATAGTATACCTCATAGCTGCTATGATAAACACCAAAACTTATGATCCTGTTTCATGTAAAAATAGATACATTTTTCATACGAGCATAACTCTTGAAGAAAATTTCAATATTAACACCACTGAACAGATTCCAATTAAAAACTTAATGTTCACAGATGGCACAATAGAGCAAATGTAATGCAAAGGATTAGTGTCAGGATGATGCACTAATTTCTTGGTCAATGTACAGTGAAAACAACTTAATCAAGAATTGCTCATAAACCCTTCCAACATCATACTATAAGTTGTTGAAGAGACCAAAATGAAAAATGAAAGAAAATGTTAACTTACTTCCACAGTCATTGGCACGTTTTGCTTCCTTGCGCTGCGATTGTGCTGGTCAGTGTTAAGCATTATGACAGCATAAGCAAGTAAAAAAGTAGCATCATTAGATGCAAAAGGAAATCCATTTGCTTCCTAAACAAGAAAAATTAAAACAATGATTCATGCAAGTGATTTTAACATAATATAAAACTAAGCAAAACTATTATTCAGCAAACTTCAGACTGTTTATTAAAGTTTTTAACTTTAAAGTAACTAAATGTTACAAGTTCAGACAATTAGCAGTATTAAAATTAGACAGTTACCAGTCATCACTAGCTGTCAATCACAGACAAATGTAAGATTGGTCTCATCCATTCTCCCAGATGGACGTCTAGACAGAGCTCCGTTAGCAGTGGTGTTATTTTAGCATTTTTTTTTTTTTAAACTATAATCCCGAGGTATCCTGTATTTACTCATCCCGAGGGGATTTAATTACATTACACGCAAGTATAAACAAGCATCAGCAGCAAATAAAGAGCTTAGTAATGAAAGGAAAAAGCAGCTAAAGTTCCATCAAAGTGTAAACTGGCCTCAAATTCATGGTATGGCAAGAGACTGACATGGAACAGATGAGTGAAGGAACAGATTTGCTATGACCTGACACTGCAGCATTGGCTCCAGCTGAGAGCGCAAGTGGGAACAAATCTGCGAGAAAGGAGAATTCATCGATTCCATAAGAAATACTGGAACTAAGCATGGCCTTTTCATCCTCGCTGTCAGCTACAACTAATATATCCCATGAGTCACTAACGTCACTAATTCTCCAACTTCCCGTGTAGGTAGAAGGCAGAAATTTGGCAGGCTCATTCCTTACAGCTTACTTACAAAAGTTAAGCAGGTTTCATTTCGAAATTCTACGTGTAATGGTCGTAACAGTCGACAACGTCCGCCTTGTTGAACTTTCTTATTTATTGCCCAATCTTCACAAAATTTGGTAGGCGGCATCCCTGCGCTAACCGAAACCAATGTACGTACTTATTTCGGTGGTATGACGGCAATGTCGGCCGCCATATTGAACTTTCCAGCGGTCTTTGTTACTTATGGGCACATCTTCAAGAAATTTGGTATGTGGGTTCCCAACGCTAACTGAATCCTACTTACGTACATATATACGTCCATAGCCTGCAGCTTGGTCACTGTGTGAGGCGGCATTGGGTCCCCCATCCCAACGCCTCTCACGTTGTTGGCTGCCTGCCTATATAAGGCCGTCCGTCGCTCCAGTCTCTACATTCCTTGCTTCGCCACGGTATTCACATCTCCCTGCTGATAACTAAAGCCTTTTTATTTAATCCACAGCTTCTCCACTGTTTTATTGTTCGTTTATTATGATTATAGTTATTGTGTAGGTATTTTAGACTTACTTTACATTGTTCAGGTACCCATTTCCTTTATCATTCCAACTGTACCCCCATTAACATGTTTATCGAGGTGATCATCATCGATCAAAGAACTGTCACTTACCGAGTGGTTTCCATGCCCAGAGATGGCACCTACCTTTTCCATTCTCTTTGTTACATATTGCACGGCCATATCAAGCTCACTCTTGATATCCGGAGGAACATTGTGTCTTATGTATTGAATGACTGGGACAGGTTCAAGGTGTGGACTGATGATGGTACAGGAGATAATTATACTACACAGGAGCACTATAAGAGTGAAATGCTTAATCCCTTCACCTATGGTTCTGCATGTGAGTTGATGGCTGCCGCTGAATTGTTCGGTTGTCGCTTTCAAGTGTATCGAAATGGCCAAATATTTTACACCTTTTGACAACTGCCAATGCCTCTTAAACATCTTAGATTCACTGGTGACGATTTGAGTAGTGGACTCTTTGATGTTTATGAATGTTTAAACTCTCAAAAGCTGGATGTGAAGTTATCAATGAAACCGGTTGTGTGCTTACAACGCTTGACAGATACCGAATGTCACTTCAACACAATTCCTGCAAATACTAACGTAATTGAAACAAACCATGACACTCAAACCGATTATGACAGCAGCAATCCAAGCTGTGAGATTTGAGACAAGATTACTTTTTACATGGCCAACTGTACGTGGCATGCTAAAGAGTAAGCTCAGCGTACAGCTTGGTCATATTACAACCGGAGGGCTGAACTGATAATGTGGTATACAAAGAGATCCTTAACAAATAATTATTGGTATATTTTCCCTCAGTTTAAAAAGGTTTAATTTTCTTCTTAATAAAAATTTTAAGACAGTACTTCACCGCTGTGAAGCGTGAGTATTTTGCTAGTTAGTAATAAATGACAAAATGTAGACATAAACTATATAATGTGTGCCTGAAGTGCAAAGATCAAATAAACACTTTCACAAAAGGTTCAAGGATGATACAATACCTTCCGTGATGCAGCGGTAGGAATTGCTGACTTATAATCAAGAGTCCCCCATTCGATCCTGACTGCCTTGTATATTTACCGTATTGTGTAGTGAATTGCTCTTATTGCTATTATTATACAATAACCACATACATTTGATTTGTGTCTGTAACAGCGACTGTAAATGAATAGTACTTGTAAAAGTTACCTTTTATTTTTCACTTTTATTCTCTCAGTTACGATTAGGATACATACTACCGTCACCCCAGGGATCTGACGCTGTTACTTCTTATCTGAAACTGGGAATAACTGTAGATGTGAGTGGTGTTTTGAGACAATCAAACTGGAAATTCACTGATCTGGATAGATAAAAGCTGACACACAAACACTGGCGAATCTGCCTTATTTGTATCTCATTGTCACTTGATTTTTTTTATTCAATTTTACTGAGTGTTCCAGCTTACGCTGAATTAGTATGCGCCTTATGGCCCGTGATGTCAAAGCCGCACTGACAAAAAAAAAAAACAGAGAAACAGGTATATATGATATTTGGAATTATTCATTTTATAACCTTATAGTACATTTCGGAAAGCACTGTGCCAACAGTGACCGCGTTCCAACCTCAACCCAACCCCCCTGAAATCTTACCCAGTCTGCACAGGACTTCAGAGGAAAGAATGTTCCTCTGCAAGGTGAGCCATGAACGCTCTTCTTTTCTCTGTGGACCCCGTACATGTCTTGCACAGTATATGTGCTTTTATCGTGCCAGGTCAAGCCTGTTATAGCACAAGCAACCGGCCACCTGCATGCTCCTGCTAGCACTGAGTAAGCTCACGCCTTCTGGTGTCAACGCGCAGCACCGGGGGAAAAAAAAAAAGAAAAAGACAAATATATGTGACATTTTGAACAAATCATTGTATGACCTGAATAGTACCAATCAGAAAACATCATCGCACTAATGCAATATTATTTGAAAACGGGATCGGGTGTAAATTTGCCACTTTTATTTTTATTTTTTCACTTTTATTTTCACAGTCTCATTCACACTCTCTCTCCCCTCCTGATCTGACCCTAACTAACTAACAGCACCAGCATAATTTCTCAAGAGACAGCGGCATCACAGCTCCAGGATGCTTGCGTTTCAGATGCTCATGTATCGTGGTGGTTTCCGTGAAAAGAAAGCTCTGCTTTGCATAATCTGCATTCAACTTTTTTTTTCTTTTTCGGTGAAGTGCTCCCACACTTTAGAAAGTTTCTGTCTCAATTTTTTTCCATCTCCTTCCCCTTCTTCTATCCGACTCGCCATTGCAACCACGTTTATTTTCCTCTACATTCTTCTTCTCCACAGATGTTCTTCTTCATTGGTAGGACTGTGTGCAGTCTTGACAAACTATAACAATACTGCCCCCAGACGTTCATGTAGTGCATTGCAGTTACAAAAACCAATGTGGTTCTTTGTGACTAGAGCCATTATTGAAGGTGCTGTTTAATCGTCTAATTGTTGCAGCCCTAAAGTTTACAGCACCATTTATTGAAATTCCAGGAAAAAACTGACCAAAAAATACAGGAAAATATGAGTACGTTAGAGAGTAAAATTACAGTACTTTCTGCTCAGCTTGAAGATGTTAAGCAAACGATTAAAACTCACATTGAAATAGTCGAACAACTGTCATCCACCAATGATGAAAAAGCAACAGCTGCAAAATCAGAATGCAAAGTAATCAGACAAACTGGCTGCACTGGAATATAGATATAGAAGGAACAACATCAGAATCAAGTCTCCCTGAAAAACATTAAAGTCCAAACCCTGTGAAATTCATATCAAAACTGTTCTCTAAAATAATTGGACTTGGACATAGAGATCTCAGCAGCCTACCATAAACAGTACATTGATCAAATGCCTCAAAACCAAGAAGCCTGATTGTCCATTTCGACAAACTGCAGGTTTAAGAAAACTTGATGTTTCTTCTGAGACAGAAAGAGGAGAATATATTTGAAAATATTTTTGTAACATTAAACTTCTTCTAACAACTCGATTCTGTTCGATCCTCTTTAGAATGACATACCGGCTTTGAGGAATGACATGTCGGCTTTTCTGGTGCAGAATTTTGCTTAAGAACTCCAACCCCAAAGGGTAAATTAAATTTAAATTTCCTTTAATAACTTTCATTCAGTTCTGCGGTAATGTGGCAAATATACTTAGTCATGTTGTAAATCAAAGACAAATAATCAAAGTGTTTACCATTATAAACGTAATGCTTCTTTTTGAAATCACTGATGTAACTGCTCACATTGGACTGAGAGAGCAAACCTTCTAAATGAAGGCCAAAAACCCAACAAAAAAATAGAAGGTACAGAAATGATGCACAGCCTGGACAGTGTGATTTTTGTGCATTTTCTTTTGGTTATGTTTTAACATTTCCTTAGGTAAATATTTTTTTTCTGTTTTCAGGTTTAGACTTTATTAAGCTGTTAAAAAAATACAGAAGATGAGTAAAGACATGAACTACATCTAAAGTGAAAAAAATGTCTTGAGTAATTATAGGTTTCAAATATTTTCTTTTAGAAGAAACATCAGGCTTAATTCTCCAATAACCAGCACAGGTTATTGTTAAGCAGGTACAGACATATCATTTTATAAACTTCCCTAAGAAAGATGAAATACATTTTATTGATGGTGGCTTACAATGCATATTGTATAGTGAATAAAATCTTTGAAAAGACTTTTAATGCTTGTCTTAGATGCATAACCCTTGGGGTTGTTAGTCGTTAATCAGTAGGAGCTAAAGCACAAAAGACTAAAAGTCTGTTTAACATCTTCTGACACAGAAATACAACTCTTAAAGGCCTTAGAAAATTTGAAATGCATTGTGTACTTGTGGTGTTATGGGTCCATAGCTCGTGGAGAAAAGGCCATTGATTTTAAATAAATAATCACCGCACCCGAGGCGCGTGTGGGGGCGTTGTTATGCGAGCAGCGGGGCAGTCGTCGATGTGGGCGTTTCTCACCGTGTGCACAGGTGAGGAACTGCCCACATTCGTGATTGCTCCCGTGGCTAATGCTGCAGCTGTGATGGCCCCTCACGTTTTTAAAAGAAGCGCAAGTCGGTTGGGGAGAAAGAGGGAGAATCGATTGGAGAGAAAGGAAAGGAGAGGACGGAGGTTACAGGGAGCGTGGAAGCAAGCGGTGCAGGAGAGAGCGGACACGCGAGCGTGTGGTGGCCAGCGATCGGCGCCGTGGGCAGCTGCGAGGAAGCTGGGTGTTAGGCCGACACCCAGGTGTTTGTGTAGATGTCGCTCCCGCTGAGCGATCTGGTAGCGGGAGTGACAAGGTGAAAGCGACGGGCCGCAGAGGCCATGGAAAAGGCAGCGGAAGTCGGGAGACTTGGTGATGGAATCCCCAACGTGGGCGACCTGGCCGTTGAGGGTAATCAAGTCTCGGGGACTGGGATGAGTGCCAGACCGAAGCCAGGGATCGGGAGGTCTCCAGTCTCGAGCGTGTGATGTAGGAGGGCAGCTGCAGAGAGCGTCTTGCCTGCTGCTAAGCCCGTACGGGATAAGCAGGTGAGACGCATACAGAAAATAGGCACCGGATTGTGTTAGTGTTTTAAGATTGATTCCATAAGAAGATTTAACCTCCGATTTTAAGGATTGTTTTTTCTATTGAGTTTTAACCCCCATGTGTTCTTTTAATGGATTATTTATTTTATTGAAGATCTGCACTATTTATTGGAACACTGTTTTTGATTTGATGGACAATTATAAATAAAAGCACTTTTGCACTTTTTACCTTCCCCTTGCTCAGATGCTTAATTTGCCTCCATTGACTAGCTCACTCGGCAACATTATCGACGGTGTTGGGTTCATGTGCTTCCAATATCAAAGGGAGTGTGGAGCCTGAACCCACATCGTCACAGTACTGTGTTGTTAATAGTGTACTGTAAGAATCTGTGATTGAAAGCAGTAAAGTTAATAATGTATAACAAATTAAGAATATACTTTACATTATTTTTTCTCTTTCCTTTTTTTTATATTCCTTGTAAATGTGGAGGAAAAGGCTATAAGCTTTATGATGACCATTTAAAGAATTTTCATTTTTTTGTTTTTTTTTCATAAAACTTATTACAGCAACACGGAATACTTCACTTTCTTAAAGAGGCAGAGACGGAGTGTGCCGAGAATTAAATTGTGTTCAGGAGGCAAGTCTCACTCCATTCAGTATTCTCAATGGAGAAAGACGACATTGATGAGGCCCTTCAGAAGAAGAGGAGAGGGAATATGTTCTTAGACCCTTAACTTTCCTTGTAACCCACATATGAAAGACATACATCTGTTTTTAGATGTGTGAGGAAAAAGAAAAAATACTGTGGTTTTGAGAAAATGTAACATAAAAACATACATGTCCCTCATTATTCTATTAAAACCTACAATTCTTTTTCTATATTTTATATATTGTTTAGAACGTTTTTGTAATAAATGTTGCAAACCAACTTCATCTTTGCAGACCACTGTCACAGATCTGTACTTCTCAGTATTTTTATAAAAACAAGGCAAGGCAAACTTTATTAATAAAGCACATTTACAACAGCCACAACTGAACCAAAGTGTTGTACAAGAAAGGGTAAAAGAAGCAGTTAAAATATACAGTATGTACACATCACAAAACTGCAAGCATAACGAACCATTACATAAAAGATGAACACAAAATACCCAAACCCATACATACATACATACATACATACATGCATATAGTATTTATAATCATAAATGAACATGAGCCAACAAATATGACAGGGTCAAATACCAACGAGAATAAATTAAGACTTTAAGGATGACTTAAAAATGACCTTAGTAGTAGAGTGTTGTACCGTGTTAGCCGTAGATTTAACAGAAGAAAGTAGAGTGAAATGACAGCTTTTATTGGCTAACTAAATAGATTACAAATGCAAGCTTTCAAGGCAGCTAAGGCCCCTTCATCAGGTAAGGTGTAAAGAAACTGGTGTCATTTCACCCTACTTTCTCTTGTATGCAACAGAATTGCAAATTACATTACAACAGACTCCAGAGACTTCTGATCAAAAACAAAAAGAAAAAGCTACAGTCCAAAGACTCAGAGAGAAAGCTGGACGCTTACCCACATCATCAATAAACATGGAGCACCAGACCTGTATTGTTAATCTTTCTTCCTACACACCAAATGAAAATGAGATGTCAGTACTCTCAAAGGGCCTCTCATTCTGTCCGGCTAAACCTATTGACAAAATAAGACTCTGCAGTGATATGGAAGAATTTTTAAGAAAGCTCAGACTTAAAGAATTCTTCCATAATAGGGGGGAGAGTAATACACAGGAAGCAAGCATGAGCCGATACAATAGCTCCACCAAAAAACCCACATGGACACCAAAACCCGGAAGAAACCCCACTCTGCACAGATACATAGACAGCTTCTGACAGAGGGTCAAAACTGGGATCCTGAACCGAGAGCAGAACCAGGTATACAATATCAGTTTACAAGAAAAGCATGCCATACATTCACTAAGGGAAAACACTGAGATCATTGTCAAACCAGCCGATAAAGGGGGTGCCTTAGTAATTATGATTAATCTGATTATATAAAAGAGGCACAGAGGCAGCTTTCGAATACCACTAATTACTGCAGACTACAGGAGGACCCCACAGATGTTTACATGAAAGAACTGAAGAAATTGTTAAGCAACTTACCTGTTAACATCAAAGACCACATCAGTAGTCAAATCCCTGAGGATCCAAAAGTGGGATACTTCAAAATGCTTCCCAAAATTCATAAAGATGGGAACCCAGGAAGCCCAATCTCAGGAATTGGCACACTGACGGAAAATATTTCAAGATGAGTTGAAAGCATTCTCAAACCCCTTGCCAGAAACACACCCAGCTATGTACAGGACACCACCCACCTCCTTAAAAAACTTGCTGCCCTAGACACCATTTCTGAGGGAGCCTTGCTTGTTACAATGGATGTGGAGGCATTATACACAAACATCCCCCATGATGATGGAACTATGGCCTTTCAGATGTACCTGCAACAACATGGCTTACAAACAGAGCCAGTGATACAATTGATAAAATTCATACTAATTCATAATTTATTTTCTTTTGGTCAGGACATTTACTTAAACTATTGGGAACTGCAATGGGATGTCGTTTCACATTCCATTACGCAAACTTATTCATGGCAAGATTAGAACAGGACTTCTTGTCAACATGTGCAATAAAACCAATGCTTTACCTTTACTACATAGATGACATTCTTATAATCTGGACCGCAAGTGAAAAAGACCTTCTTTGCTTCCATAGGAATTACAATTCATTCCACCCCAACATAAAACTTAAATTAAATTATTCACAAACAGAAATCAACTTTCTGGACACTACCATTCGCATAAAGGACAGTACCCATATGACCTCTATTTTTCACAAACCAACAGACAGACGGACATATCTAAGAAATGACAGTTTCCACCCAAAGCATATACGAAACTCCATCATCTACAGCCAGGCAATACATTACAATCGTATTTGCTCAGACCCAATGGATCAGGACACACAACTGCAGAAACTCAGGACAGACTTCATCAAACAAGGATACACTCCCAAATCAACAGACCTACAAATCAGGAGAGCTACGGTTATACCCAGAGAAAACCTTCTGGAATACAAAGGTGCAGAAACCAAGAACCCGGTCCCACTAGTTGTAACTTATCCACATCTGGAAACACTTCTCAAAATTATGAAACAGCTTCAACCCATGGTACAGAAAGACAATAAACTGAAGGATCTATTCCCAGAACCTCCCCATCTTGCATACAGACAACCACCAAACCTCAAACAACTGATTGTCTGAAACTCTATGTGTGGCTCGGCAGCAAGTGGCACATCTCCCTGCCTATAGAACAGGTGTGGCACCTGTGCACACATCTACACGACAGATCAGGTAGTTATACCACATTGCCAGCAGCAGCATAAAATGAAGGGTCTGTTCACATGCAAATCTGCTAATGTGGTCTACCTAATCATGTGCAGAATGAGGGGGAAAACTGGTCAGACACTACGCCAGCGAATGAACTCGCATAGATTTCATATTAATCAGAACAGTATTGATCTTCCGGTGGCAGCACGCTTTAACAGTAATGGCCACAGCATAAAGGATCTGAGGGTCACTGTGCTTACGGGTAATTTCAAGACCCAACAGGAGTGGAGAAATGGGAATACAAACTTATGCTTAAATTCAACACTCTACAAAATGGTCTTAACATAGACAAGAGTTCTATGAGCAGATATGTGGACTAACAGACTGATTGACCAGCTGACTACATCAGAGGCCTATCTTAAAGACAATGCACTTCAAAAAAAACTTTACAGGACTTTCTCTAGTGATGGTTATCTTATCTCTACAATTTATTAATTCATTGTTCTCCTCTTTCAGGGTTAATTAATCTCAGGTGTATTCATTTTGCTAACATTTGAACAAAAAGGTTGATAAGATGAAAGAAAAATATCACTTTGCTGCCCCAATATAAGCAAGCTTATTTTTAAGTTTCTTTGTTACACCTTGCCTGATGAAGGGGCCTTAGCTGCCTTGAAAGCTTACATTTGTAATCTATTTAGTTAGCAAATAAAAGGTGTCATTTCACCCTACTTTCTCATTTAAAAATGACCTGTATTGGAGCAGAAATAATATAATTAGGCAAGCCTTTTTACAGAAAAGCAGCACCCACTACAAAAGCCTAATCCCTCGTTTGCTTCAACCTCCACCTTGGGACAACTAAGAGTATCTGGCTAGTAGACTGGCGAGAGGCAAAATGGGGATATTCATTTCAAACATATGAAAACAAGTAATAAAATTTTAAAATCAATTCTGAAGTGGAACAGAACCACTGAAGCAAGGTCAGTATTGGTGAAATAAGGCCATGCTTATGAGAGCCTTCAATAAACGAGCAGAAAAGATGTGGCCTCATTGTAGGCATCATAACAGGTACTGACGAACACATACATACAAAGAATTGAAACAGTACAAACAAGATGTTATAAAAGCTTGGATGGCCGTTTCAAGATCACTGAAAGAAAGAAAAGCCTTTATCTTAAATCTCAGCTGGAAAAAGCTTCATCTAACCTCAGTATTTATCCGTTTGTCGGGCTTGAATGAGCTGTCAAAGATCACACCTAGGTTCCTAAATGAAGCTTTATGATACGTATATGGTGTGGGGTCCAAGAACAACATCAGATACACTCAAACCTTCTGAACGTTTGGACAACACAATCTCAGTTTTATCCTTTAGTTTAAAAAAAAAACACTGCATCCAGGTTTTAAAATCATTCAAGCACACATGGAAGGTCTGTATTGCCTCGCTCTGCTTTGATTTTAGTGGCAAATAGATTTGAGTGTCATCAGCTTAGCAGTGACAGAAGCCATACATGTTAACAATGGAGCTTAAAGGTAACAAAATGAGAACTGGCCCAAGGATGAAACCCTGCAAGTAAGAGGAGCTAAAGAGGATGAGAACTCACCCAAAAGAACAGAAAAGCTCTTATTGCTAAGATGAGATTTAAACCATTTAGGGACATTACATTGGATGCCTACATACTGTTCAACATGGGATATAAGAATCCGAAGATCCATAGTATCAAAACCTGAGGCAAGATCTAGCAGTACAAGAATGGCAGAATCTCCGGCTTTAGTAGTTAGGAAGAGGTCACTGTAACAAGGCTGTATCAGTGCTGTAAGATGATCTGTATTAGGAATTGAATTTTTTCCAGAAAAGTATTTTCATCCAGAAATGTCTGCAATTTAGTAAGGAAAACTTTTTCTAAGACTTTAGATAAAAAGGCAATTTAAAAATTGGCCTAAAATTTGACACATTAGAGGGTCCAAATTTTACTTTTTAATAAGTTTCTGCACCACAGCATATTTAAAGACAGCAGGACTACAACCAGAAATCAAGCTAGCATTTATTAAGGTAACAATACTTGGTCTGACAGAATCAAAAATCTCTTTAACTAATCTAGAGGGGACACTGTCCAGGAGGAAATTTGTAGGATTCCGGTATTGCACCAAATCAGGCAACAGAGTTAATGATACAGGCTCAAAGTGGTCAAAGACAGATGAGCCTACTATGGGAAGAGATGAATCCTTAGCAAGCAGTGTGACCAATGACCTAATAATGTTAATCTTATTTACAAAATGTTGGGATATGCAATAAATGAAAAAATTCCTAATACAAGAAATTGCATATGGTGATTAAGAAGAAATCAGATTTGTTTGGGTAGATGCAATAATTACAAAACATTTTTAAAGTTAAGTTTAAAATCTGAATCAATGTGTTAGTTCAGTTCCAAAATAAATAAGATACTCTATGGAAATAAGACACAGTAGGTGCAATTTTCAATTATGCAAATGTTCACATTTCTTTATAAAAACAAATATCTATTAAACAATTTAAGAGATTTGCCTCACTTTTTTGATGAGTACATACTTATAAGTTAGGGTTCAAGGTTGAACAATTGTGCATTAAAATTAAAAACCGGGAAAACGTTTGAAAGTTTAATAACTCCACTTGAAACTTATCAACATTATAAATGCAGCATAGAACAAAATCAAAAAAACACAATTCAAGACAATGGAAATGAAGGTCCGCATGTACATGTAAGCTGGATGATTTCAAACATTGTTCAATGCAAGACAATTTTAAAAGTGTTGTTTTTTATCTTTTACTGAGAACTCGAAAGTTCAGACCTTCATTTTCATGCCTGTTGATCATCATTTATTTTGTAACATAACAAATTAATCTCATTAAAGTAACTTTCCCTTTTATTGAACAAGGTTCCAAAAGTTCAAATATTTTGAATAATAGAATTCGCTATAACAGAAGTTAGGCCAACCATATTCATATTTAGTATGGCGCTTCCTTAATCTAAAAAATATGTTATGTCCTCTTTATTTTAACTATGAGATCCTGAATCATATATTATAAAACTTATGTTTCTAAAAAGAAATACGACAATAATAATAATATCAACGGAAACTGAAATTCTTGCCTCATGATCAGAGGAAGGCATTTTAATATCATCTTTTAGGCTTACAGGGTTAATCAACGTTACTGGTTTCGCAACGAAAGTGATTTGACAGAGGAAGGACGCTGAATGCTAGAGGCATGGAAGGCCGAGTCTTCAACCTGGAGCCAAATAAAATTGTTTGTACAGAAGGCAACATTTAATTTTCTTAATTTCAAAAGATGTTCTTTTATTGAACCTTCATAGCTATCCATCCTAAATGCTTTAATTATTCTGATGGGCATTCATGGTAAGACTTCTAAAATTCTAAAGTTGGGTGCCAATCACACTTTGAATCAAATTACTTAAAATTTTCTAGGACTAATATTTTTTTTTCACTTTCAGAGCTTGTTTAGTTTTCTGCACAAGGTTGGCTCTGCAGGATTATATACAGTACCACCTTGCAAGCAAGAAAGATGGGAAAAATATTGCATGAGAAACCATGACTGCCAAAAAGATAGCCTCAAATACATTGTATTTATTCATACATTTAATTTAAACCTAGAGTATAAAGACTCCCGTGCATAGCAGATGCATAATAAAAATAGTAGAAATCACTGTGAACCTAAAAGAATGGTAGTAAGTATAGCCACTGTGATATTTGTTTATTTCTTAACCATTTAAACATAGAAAAGGCATGCAAGAAAAGCCAATGTAAATCTCTTTCTTCTAAGCATTTTTCTACTTGTAATCAGTCTGCAAAGTTCTTATGTCTATTTTTACTGTTAAGATGTTTATATAATCACAGCATAATATACTCTTGCATTAAGGTTAGCTCTTTTAAGTACACTTACATTCCAGATGTCTGCAAAGGCTTCAAGCAACCTTTGAATAACAGGGGCTTCTCCTGAAAGCCTAAAAGCTTCTATATATAACCGCAGGGCATCATCAATTCTTAGACCATGGAATGAAAAGGTCCTAAAAATTAAAATAAATGCATCTTCTGACAAAACATTAATTTATATCATGTACAGACAACTTTAACTGTTACAACATACTTTATCTAAGGTGTGTAGAAAGTATAACATACCTAACAAAGCACTTAAGAAGGTCCTCATTTTTCTGATCACTGATAAACTCTCCAATCATTTTCTTATCTAGACCTGGGTTTTCTCTGAGCCAAAGAGCAATCTCATTGTTATTCACTGGACTGTTTAGTAACCCATATTCTAGAAGAAACTGGATTCCTTTTTCTGGTTTTTGATTAAATAGTTTTGTACCTTCAATCAAAAGCTTAAGAGAAAACAAGAATTAGATAGACAGAGCAACCACATGCATTGATGTCTCCTTACTAAATTTAACTATTTCCAACACTATTTTCTACTACTTTTTTTTGTTTGTTATGCTTTGTAAATGGTCAACAATTTCCAACATATTAAAACTGCAGTATTTTCTTTGATTAATTCTAGATTGCTGGGTGGCATGGGGATACTTTGGTAGGGCTACTGCCTTGCAAAAGAGGCCAGGGCTTGTCTGCAGAGTTCTCCCTGCATGGAGTTTGCATGTGTCTGCATTGATTTCTTCCCACTGTCACATGCTAAACTGGCCATAGTGTGGGGGTGATATGTGGGTGTGCTAACACTGTGATGGACTGCAGCCTGTCCAGGGTTTGTTCTTGTCTTGCACCCTAAGCATTATATTAATGTATATCCTTGCAGTAAGTTGTGATAAAAGAGCAATGTAAAATTAAGTGTTTGAATATTTCAACATTGATGAGAAGAAATGCACAAGAAAAAGAACCTATCAAAACCAACATAAGTTAAAGTAAAAAGCTATGGTAATATGTCCTTTTTTGCATTCTCAATCAAAGATAGCCAGAGCCTATCGCAGCAACAATGGGAACAAAAGGGGAACTACCACTTGATGGACTACTCTGCTGTAAAGCACATTCACTTGCTTGGCCAGCTGGAAGTCACCTGCTAATCTAATCTGTGCATCTTTCAAATGTTAGGATAAAACCAGAATACTCAAGAGAAAACTTTATATAGGCACAGAGAAAAAATGCAAACTTCACACACACTGTGCTGTGCTGAGATTTCATCCCAGTGCTCAGGTATTACAAGGCAGCTGCACTACCTTCTTACCATAATGTTAAGTAGGTTTTAAGACAAAACAGGCATATTTTCATTTCATAGCAAAAGCTATTTATAATCCATTTAAGTAGATTAACTGTAACAAATCTGACAAATGCGTACTGATGGCCCCTGATTTGGAGAGGAAGGTAAAGTATTTTTCTAGCAGTGCTAGAAAAGGTCCAGAGAAGAGCAACTAGGCTGATTCCAGGGCTACAGGGGTTGAATTATGAGGAAAGATTAAAAGAGCTGAGCCTATACAGTTTAAGTAAAAGAAGATTAAGAGGGGACATGATTGAAGTGCTTAAAATTATGAAGGGAATTAGTACAGTGGATCAAGACTGTTACTTTAAAATGAGTTCATCAAGAACACAGGGACACATTTGGAAACTTCCATCCATCCATCCATCCATTTATCCAACCTGCTATATCCTAACTATAGGGTCATGGGGGTCTACCAGTGCCAATCCCAGCCAACACAGGGCGCAAAGCAGAAAACAAACCCCGGGCAGGGCACCAGCCCACCGCAGGGCACACACACACACACCAAGCATAAACTAGGGACAACTTAGAATCGCCAATGCACCTAACCTGCATGTCTTTGGACTGTGGGAGGAAACTGGAGCACCTGGAGTAAACCCACGCAGACACGGGGAGAACATGCAAGCTAGATGCAAGGAGGACCCGGGAAGTTTTTCTTTACACAAACAACGACAGACACTTGGAATAAGCTACCAAGTAGTGTGGTACACAGCAAGACGTTAGGGACTTTAAAACTTGACTTGATGTTTTTTTTGGAAAAAACAAATGGATAGGACTGGTGAGCTTTGTTGGGCTGTTCTCATCTAGAGTGTTCTAATGTTCTAATGTATCCAGATTAAACATTTCCCAAAGTGTGTAGAGATCAGAAACCTTTTTTTTTTGTAGTGCCCTACTAGGTAATATGTTTATAACTTGCAGCAATGCTTTTCATGACCTTTGGTCATATTATCCTTAAGTGTCTGTAAAATGCCCATTTCAATTTAACTCTTGTCTGAGAAAGAAAAACGTGAAACAGTACTGCTGCAAATACACTTTTGCCCCACATTAGACAGTTGCATTATACTAATATTAAATCTAAATTTCAATCTGAATGGTGCTATATAAAAACAACATGTATGTTGACTGTTGACTCTAAATTGGCATTTTGTCAGTGTGTGAGTATCCCCTTCAATAGACAGGATCCTTTCCAGTTCACAACAACTGTATGGAGATTTACTTGAAAAACTGACTTGTGCCACAAAATGAAAGAAAGTAAAAAAGCTACCTTTTTTTTGTTTTTTATGTCACAAACTTCCTGGGCAGTTGGTAAAAAGGAGGAAAATCGAAGCAGTTTCTTGCATATCTGTGTATTTGCTAGAAATTAAACAGCATATATACAAAGTTTATAAAACACAGTAAAAAACAATTAACATTCTGATCAACAGTGGCAAGCACATACAGTACACTAGAATTTTCTTTTAGTTTGTATGAGCCTAGCATAGCTTTACCTTTAACTCTGAAAATTTTACAGAAGATATGGAACACTGGCAGTTGACTGAAGACTGTTCTATGTTAATAACTTTCTACATCCTCACTGTATGATTTTATAATGCTTCTTTCAATCTGTCATTGTCTACTTGAGGAGTATACTAGAATAGGCGTGAGGAAAAGTGTTTCTTACCAGCTCTGAGTGACAGCAACAGAAGACACACTTACTAATAACAAATTGCCTAGAAGGAATAACCATAATTTGTTACACCTGAAGAGCAGGACTTTCTGAAATAATAGTATAGGGTGTTTGCAAATATCTGGCCCATATCTATTTACTGAATACTGCATATGGGCTATCTTATCTATCACTGCCATTGCTCAGGATCTAGGGTACTATATTTTTTCCATTAAGTCAGGTTCTGGTGATGTTTGCAACAAAGGGTATATTTTGTCTTTGGGATTCACAGTTTCTTGCTCTTACCTCAGCCACTTCACTTGTTCTATCCAGTTGTAAGTGCCAATATATTCAAATCCAACAAACCAAAACAGTATCGTTCATCCTTCAAGTTAGCATTTCAGCAATACAAAATTTTGAGGCAGCTGGTAATGGGATCCTTACCTTATATGTCCTCCAGTGATACAATATCATAAACGAGTGGTAAACCACTGAGTTGCTAGAAAGTTGGTGTTATTTAGTGCTGACAAGAGGATCTTGAGCAAGATTCATTTGCCATGCCAAACCAAGATTGTGCAGTTTGGTTAATTTCTGTCCCCTACTTAAATCACAGTGCAAGTATATCTTTAGGGCAATGAAGGAACAGAAAGTTATATTACTTGTACTAATATTATGCCACATTCCACTTTAGGTGTCTGTAGAGTTGTCTTTATAAAGAGTGGTTATTTTAAATTCCATACAGCAAATGTTACAACAGAGTTATCAAATCAGTCAGTCATTATCCATCCCGCTATATCCTAACACAGGGTCATGGGGGGTCTGCTGGAGCCAATCCCAGCCAGCATAGGGCGCGAGGCAGGAACAAACCCTGGGCAGGGCGCCAGCACACCGCAGGGCACACACAGGCCCACACACACTAGGCACAATTGCGGATCGCCAATGCACCAAACCTGCTTGTCTTTGGACTGTGGGAGGAAACCCACGCAGACACGGGGAGAACATGTAAACTCCACGCAGGGAGGACCTAGGAGGCGAACCCGGGTCTCATTACTGCGAGGCAGCAGCGCTACCACTGCGCCATTATTAACTATTTTAAGAAAACATTTTACTTATATGTTCTCCCCGTGTCTGAGTGGGTTTCGTCTGGGTACTCCGGTTTCCTCCCACAGTCCAAAGACATGCAGGTTAGGTGCATTGGCGATCCTAAATTGTCCCTGGTGTGTGCTGGGTGTGTGTACCTTGCGGTTGGGCTGGCGCCCTGCCCGGGGTTTGTTTCCTGCCTTGTGCCCTGTGTTGGCTGGGATTGGCTCCAGCAGACCCCCGTGACCCTGTAGTTAGGATATAGCGGGTTAGATAATGGATGGATGGATTTTGCTTATATGAATGGTCTGGATATTCATTTTCTCAATATTAGTTCTTCCACGCAACAGAGGGAAGACCACCAATTAATACCTTATTTAATATTATGGACAAGACATGACCAACACACAACTGCTATCGTTTCCTGATAAGATCAGCTCACATTCATTCGACTCCAAACACAAGGCATCACAATAAGGCTAATGTAAAAAAATGCAAAGAGCAATTTTAAAACACTGTTTTCAGTGTTTTTCCCATTAAAATGCCATATTCACCGATTTTCTACAACTCCCCATTATCTTTACACCCTGCCAATATGGCCACTTCACAGCAGACTGTGGAAGAAGGGCAAGGTTGTCACTCGATAACCAAGCATTTACCCATAAAAGAAAAACAAACAAACAAACAAATAAATTTAAATTTAAAATAAATGTTCGCTTATCAGTCATTTCTGGAGGTCTCAGACTTATAGAAGCAACACTAAGAAAAGCAACCGAGGTAATAATAAGGAACTTCAACTTTTGCCCTTGGTTAACTATGAGCAGTTTGGTCTCAATGGACAGCCTTTCATTGAATTAAAAAAAAAAATAAAAAAACATGGACATATATATAATTAATGAGTGTGAACCATGGCAACGGTATGAGAAAATACTTTTTTGTTAATAAATACATGTCACCCTTTGGTTGGTGACAACTGAACAACTTTTTAATCCAAGTTACTGGAAGGTCTTTCTGAAATACCTATCAGCCTTCACATGATAATCTGGAGCCAGTCAATTGCCAGCTATTGAAATATGAAGTTATCTCAGCCTGGTTTTCTGGAATGTTAATTTTCAAAAGAAAAAGAGCATTTTTGTTATTTTTTTACGTTTTATACACCTTTTATACACCTATACAATAGGAAGCAGACACTCTTTAATGCAGAGGTCTATTTATAAAATATACTGTATTTTATAATTTGTTAAATTACAATTGTAAGTAGACAGTCACCTGTTTCTAACATAAGGCTTGTAAGCCCAGAAAAGCATGTGAGAATGTGGTTGTGTGACTCATCTTTTTTTGAAATGTCTAAAATTTAAACAGGCTAGCACCTGCAAAAGCAATAGATTTGTGCAATGCTGAGAAAAGTGAGAAAATAAAGTAAATAATTCTGCAGCTCAAAACTGTTTTATACCTTCACAGAACTGCTTTGGTAAATAAATGTTACTAATTTCTTGAGGTCTGATGTACAGTGGTGTGAAAAACTATTTGCCCCCTTCCTGATTTCTTATTCTTTTGCATGTTTGTCACACAAAATGTTTCTGATCATCAAACACATTTAACCATTAGTCAAATATAACACAAGTAAACACAAAATGCAGTTTTTAAATGATGGTTTTTATTATGTAGGGAGAAAAAAAATCCAAACCTACATGGCCCTGTGTGAAAAAGTAATTGCCCCCTGAACCTAATAACTGGTTGGGCCACTCTTAGCAGCAATAACTGCAATCAAGCGTTTGCGATAACTTGTAATGAGTCTTTTACAGCGCTCCGGAGGAATTTTGGCCTACTCATCTTTGCAGAATTGTAGTAATTCAGCTTTATTTGAGGGTTTTCTAGCATGAACCGCCTTTTTAAGGTCATGCCATAGCATCTCAATTAGATTCAGGTCAGGACTTTGACTAGGCCACTCCAAAGTCTTCATTTTGTTTTTCTTCAGCCATTCAGAGGTGGATTTGCTGGTGTGTTTTGGGTCATTGTCCTGCTGCAGCACCCAAGATCGCTTCAGCTTGAGTTGACGAACAGATGGTCGGACATTCTCCTTCAGGATTTTTTGGTAGACAGTAGAATTCATGGTTCCATCTATCACAGCAAGCCTTCCAGATCCTGAAGCAGCAAAACAACCCCAGGCCATCACACTACCACCACCATATTTTACTGTTGGTATGATGTTCTTTTTCTGAAATGCTGTGTTTTTGCCATTTGTGGATAATGGCTCTCACTGTGGTTCGCTGGAGTCCCAAAGCTTTAGAAATGGCTTTATAACCTTTACCAGACTGATAGATCTCAATTACTTCTGTTCTCATTTGTTCCTGAATTTCTTTGGATCTTGGCATGATGTCTAGCTTTTGAGGTGCTTTTGGTCTACTTCTCTGTGTCAGGCAGCTCCTATTTAAGTGATTTCTTGATTGAAAAAGGTGTGGCAGTAATCAGGCCTGGGGGTGGCTACGGAAATTGAACTCAGGTGTGATACACCACAGTTAGGTTATTTTTAACAAGGGGGCAATTACTTTTTCACACAGGGCCATGTAGGTTTGGATTTTTTTTCTCCCTAAATAATAAAAACCATCAGTTAAAAACTGCATTTTGTGTTTACTTGTGTTATATTTGACTAATGGTTAAATGTGTTTGATGATCAGAAACATTTTGTGTGACAAACATGCAAAAGAATAAGAAATCAGGAAGGGGGCAAATAGTTTTTCACACCATTGTATATTTTTACTTTTTTTCAGACACTTTAATTTTTTATTTCTTGTGTTGCTCAGGTTATTCCATAAGGAACATTCTGATTGCATGGTTTATACTGTAAATAATATTTTTTGACAGAGACATTGTAACTCTGTTACTGAGTACTTAGTGAAACCTGAAAGCTGATAAAATAATCATTCAGTATTGAAAAGAAAAGATCTTACATTTTCAAAAATAAATATGAGAACACCACAACATTTTCTTCATTAGCTATAATGCATGAAACAAGGATTTTGTTTAAGAATAAACATTCATTATTTTTAATATTCATTCAAATTAACAATATCTCTTGTAAATGTCTTAATAATAAGCAAACAACAAATTAAACTGATTAAATTAAAATCATATAAAAACTAACTGCAGTCTGAATGTAATTCTTGGCAACTAAAAGAAATATCTAGTTAAGCTACACTTTTGTTAGTTTTTTTTTTTTAGTTTGTTGGTTTAACTTTTAAAAGACAGTATATTTTAAAAAAAGTAACCTTTCAGCTCAAACTCAGACCAGTCTGTTTTATCTCTTGAAGCTGCTCTAAAACACAATTCACTGTCCAAATAGGTACTGTACACAGTACTGACAGCAGCCAAGAAAACAAATCAGACTATACTGTATACTGCTTGCCCAGGAGTGGAGAACAAAATCTGACCTTGGGTTATCAGGTAGGTCTTAACTTCAAGTTCATTGTCATGTACACATAGTAGCACAAAATTCTTACTTGCCCGTTTCCTCAGAATAATGACTGCAATACACTACCAACAAAAGACAAGTTAACAGATATTTGTACTCTGTGTGTGTTCGTTTTCTGGGATATCAATATTTGCTTTTCTTTGGTCCCGGTACATTTGAAAGGCATGATGTTATTATGACTCATACACTGTTGCTTAAAGAATGCAGGTGAAACTGCTTTAATGCAAGCGACACTTGAATGTGGCCTTTCAGAAAAAAAGGGATTCTCTATGCGCAGAAAATGACTTAGTCTAACAGGCAGTATTTGATATTTCATCCTAGCTTAAAAGCTCAACCTTCTGTCAGAAACTGTTACATTTACCCAGACAAAAAAGCACTGTTTTCACGTGTGACAGCTGTGTTTGCATCAATGTTGTTGGACATCCAGACATCGAGAGCAGCTTGTTTCATTAAGCAGGCTCTCAACAAGCTGACACACAGAGCATCTTTATATGCTTTACAAATTATTTAATACTACCCAACCCGCGGCGTACCATACGCCGCATAATCAGGCCGGTTTTTTAATAATTTTTAAGCACAGGGAGAAAATTTGACATTTACAAAATCGGTAATGTAATAAATCAGCAAGAAAAGCAACATTGTAACAATGCATGGAACGAACCAACACACAATCGTCCGTGCGCCGTAGCGAGGTGGGAGGGGGGTGTGTACAAAGTGCAGGAGCATCTAAGAAGACGCATGTTTGTCGCGGATGCGAATTGCTGTATGTAGCGTGTACAACACTTTGCTATGCTGCACGCGGTCGTGCGTCGTAACCGAAAACTCGTTTATTAAAGACTGCTCACTTCATTGTGTTTTAACCTCAGTTGTAAAGGAATGTTTTAATGATCCCATGGGATACCCCTTGCAAACAGTTAGCATATGGCGATTCACCTCCGCGAGAAACATGCCTCTATTAGATAGATAGATAGATAGATAGATAGATAGATAGATAGATAGATAGATAGATAGATAGATAGATAGATAGATAGATAGATACTTTATTAATCCCAAGGGGAAATTCACAGTCAACGTGTGGGAGGGGGGTGTGTACAAAGGGTAGGGACGAAAACAGTGGGAGCATATGAGTCGCACTTAGTGGCAATTCCAAGGTTTGCAGCCAGAATGGAGTTCAACGGCTTACCCACGCCTAGACACACACTCAATCTCATACATAATTATTTATTGAATGGTAAACACTTCTGGAAAGACACGGTTGTCTAAAACAGGTTAGTGTGAGAATACAACAGTAAGTGAATGAAAAGATTGAACTCTGGAGAGAGCAAAATACAACACAATAGTGAACCCGCAGCATAACAAACGCCGCATAATTATGTATTGATGGTTGAACACTTCTGGAAAGACACAGGGACACCTCTCGCAAACTGTTCTACACGCCGCATACAGCGATTCACTTCTGCGACAAACATACTGTTTTACACACTGCATACAGCGAATCACATCCGTGACATGATTTTTCCTAGATGGTCCTGTAGCTTCCACCCTCGCACTCGAAGCATACACACTGCCTGCTCATGTGCCCGGTCGCAAGCCCCCAGCCTCGTTCTCGAAGCATACACACCACCTGGTCATTTGTCCGCTCGCAAGAGAAACTCACGGAGAGCCGCCCACCAGCTGCCTGTGTGTGTGCCTCTGTCTGTCTCTGCCGCGGCTTTCTCTTGTGCTGTCTCTGTGTGAACCGGTCAGGCACAGAGAAGGTCAGCTGCTGACAGAGCGTCTCGACTGTTGCAAGGCCTGCATTGGTGAAGCAGGTGAGACGGTAATGAAACAGAAGCACAAGGCTTATTGGTTTTTAAAGACTGATTCCTTCATTGTGCTTTAACCTCAGTTTTAAAGGATTGTTTTAAGGATCCCATGGGATACCCCTCGCAAACCGTTTCACACGCTGCATATGGCGATTCACATCCGCGAGAAACATGTCTCTATGAACAGTCAACGTAGCTCGGAGGTACATGACATTAACCTGACCTGCACTGCATGTGGCCTCTACGACAGACGAACATAAATGACGCCATTTTTTCTGTGTCGTCGCGTCCGAGTTGGTGGGCGTGGCCCTGCGAGTTGTCGTCGTATCCAATGGTCTTGGTGTTGGTGGGCATGGCTCCTTCCTGTGTGCGCCATAGGTGTCTCACTTGTCAGGGGCTTAGTGAATCCACGCCCCTTCCGGCGTGCTTTTCATGGTTGTCTTGCCTTAGTGAATTATATATATAGATACTAGAGCTTGCATTGAAATATACTTTTAAGTATTTCCTTCCGATTATCATGGATATAAATTATAATATAAAGTATTAAAAAAAATTAACAGGTTTAATCTAGAATTGATGATTTTTCAGATTGCATAAAGAAATGTAACTTTCACTCAAAATCTCTCCATTTCAGATATTACTTTTTACTGTGTTGATTGTTTTTATGCTTTTCTTCTGAAAAACGTGCAAACAACAAATGGAACATTTATGCATCTGAGGTTTATTTGAAGATAGAGGCTGGCTACAGTTCAAACCTGACGTATGCATCTTGCTGCCCAGGTGGTCTATCATCAATGATGAATAGAGTTGACGGCATTAACCAAAAACCTTCAACTTTATTTCATATATTAAAGAGGTGTGCAAAATAAATTCAGATATATTTTAACTTCAAATTAGTATGCCAACAGCTCCATTGTGGAACAAACCTCTACAAATATCAAAAGAAATATGGCTGTTATCCGAGTATCTTACACTTAATAGAATTGTTTTACACATCTAAAAAGTCTTCATTTATCTAGTGAAAAACCACCATCAAATGTTGTTCTACTAATATATAGCCTTCCCATCTTTTGATTCTAATTATTTCCGGCCACCTTACAGTTTTCCAATATTCTGTATTTTATGCCCGGTACCTCTAAATCTTCTGCCATTCGACGTTAATTGTAGTTCCAGTAAGAACAGTGCTATGCTAACAACAAGCCATGGATTACAAGTGACATCAAGGGCCTTTTGAACCAGAAGAAAAGGGCTTTTAAAGGCGGTGATCAGCATGAGCTTAAGCACGTGCCGAAGGAACTCCGAGTCCAGCTCAGGGTGGTGAAGGTGCAATACAGGAGAAAGCTGGAGCAGAAGTTGCAGAATAACAGCATGAAGGAAGTGTGGGATGGGATGAAGATCATCACTGGCTGCAGCTCTAAGCGGGGTGTCACCATCGAGAGACGCGTGGAGAGAGCAAACTAGATGAACAACTTCATTAACAGGTTTGACCACCCTAACCCACTCTCACCTCAGAGTACTGTACCCTCCACCCAATCCTTCTGTTTATACCAGCATAGGACAGAGTTTCCCCCCACCCACAATTACAGCAGCCCAAGGAAAGCAGAGAGCTGAGGAGACCTGCCAGCAAAGCAGTGGGTTCAGATGGAGTATCGGCACGACTGCTGAAGGTCTGTGCGTTGGAGATGGGGAGTCCTCTACAGCGCATCTTCAACCTGAGCCTGGAACAGGGGAGCATCCCAAGGCTTTGGAAAACATCTTGCATTACCCCAGTCCCAAAAGGTATCACATCCTAGTGAGCTGAATGACTTCCAGCCTGTCGCTCTGACATCACATGTGATGAAGACCATGGAGTGGCTGCTGCTTCACCACATGAGGCCACAGGTTCTCCACGCCCTTGACCCTCTGCAGTTCGCAAACCAGGAGAAGATGGGAGCGGAGGATGCCATTATCTATATGCTAAACCGATCCCTATCCCACTTGGATAGAGGCAGTGGTGCAGTAAGAATTATGTTTCTGGACTTCTCTAGCGCCTTCAACACCATCCAAACTCTGCTCCTTAGGAACAAGCTGACAGAGATGGTAGCAGATTCATACCTGGTGGCATGGATCGTGGACTATCTTACAGACAGACCTCAGTATGTGCGTCTTGGGAACTGCAGGTCTAACATTGTGGTCAGCAACACAGGAGCACCACAGGGGACTGTACTTTCTCCGGTCCTGTTCAGCCTATATACATCAGACTTCCAATACAACTCAGAGTCCTGTCACAGGCAAAACTTTGCTGATGACACTGGTATCGTGGGCTGCATCAGGAGTGGGCAGGAGGAGGAGTATTGGAACCTAATCAAGGAATTTGTTATATTGTGCGACTCAAAACACCTACAACTGAACACCAGCAAAACCAAGTAGCTGGCGGTGGATTTTAGGAGGACCAGGCCCCTCATGGACCCCGTGATCATCATAGCCGACTGTGTACAGAGGGTGCAGACCTATAAATACCTGGGAGTGCAGCTGGATGATAAATTGGACTGGACTGCCAATGCAGATGCTCTGTGCAAGAGAGGACAGAGCCGACTATACTTCCTTAGAAGGCTGGTGTCTTTCAACATCTGCAATAATATACTGCAGATTTTCTATCAGACAGTTGTGGCGAGCTCTCTCTTCTATGCGGTGGTGTGCTGGGGAGGCAGCATAATGAAGAGGGACGCCTCACGCCTGGACAAAATGGTGAGGAAGACAGGCTCTATTGTAGGCACAGAGCTAGACAGTTTGACATCCGTGGCTGAGCGATGGGTGCTGAGCAGGCTCCTGTCAATCATGGAAAATCCAATGCATCCACTAAACAGTATCATCTCCAGACAGAGGAGGCGCTTCAGCGACAGACTGACTATGCGACTCTTCAATTCCACATTAACATTATACAAAGTTATTGTTTGTTATACCTGCATTTTTATTACTCTTTAATATTGGTTTTTATCAGTATGCTGCAGCTGGAGTATGTGAATTTCCCCTTGGGATTAATAAAGTATCTATCTATCTATCTACCTACCTACAATTGGTGCTTAGTATAACCCCTAAGCCAGAATCAATACCAAATGCAAGTACCTAGAGGATGGTATTGGAATGACACTGAGCAGTACCAATGGATCTCTAGTAAAAGTGTTAAAGTTTGTATTATTTCAAAACAGTAAAAACTATACATATTAGTTTTGGGTATTTGATAATCTTTGGTTGTTCCTAACTATATCTGAGTTACTTTTGTAATGTTTTCTGTGATTTTTGGTAAGAAAAATTACATTTTCAAACTCACTATGCTGTAACTTATGTGCACAACATAATACATTCCCCAAAATGAAAAAAAATCTGAAATATGACATTTAATTGGAAAAATGGTTAATGAATACTGAGTGAAGTACAAAGACTTTGTGCTCAGTTAAAGGAAGCTACAAAAAAAAAAAAAAAAAAAAAGAAGCAGAGGTTAAATAAAGTATTTCACACTATGGTTTGTCTGAAGCAGTTATTTAGAACTCTGGAACATTTTCCATATTTTCTGGTTCATTTATTAGTCAGATGTGAAAATGCTAATCAAACTCTGGGGTGGACCAAAACTACTGAAACGAAACCCTTTTCAAACAGTGGTACCAGAGAAGTACTATCATTTACATTTACTTATTTGGCTGACACTTTTATCTAAAGCGACTAACATTTAACATTTATGATACAACTGGTTACATTTCCTTTTTTTTTTTTCAACAGGAGCAAAGGCAGATCAAGTGAGTTGCTCATGATAAAACAGTGTCAGTAGTGGGATCTGAACACAGAACTTGAGAGTGTGAAGTCCAAAGCCATAACTACTACACCTTACTGCCTGTCCAAACAGCGTCAAGGGTGCATGTGATCTAAATTGTGTCAAATCTAACCAGAAGCACGGTGCATTATGGGTGTGACTTATGTAATGTCATGACAGTTATGCTATGGTATTGTTGCAAACATATTTGATAGAGCAAATGATTCCTTGCTCTCACAATCCATTCCTGTACTGAGGAATGTAAACAACTGCAGTTTTCTATTCTTGCTGACACTTCTTTAAAATTCCTGCGTGCCCCCCGTACTAATGTCTTACAACTTAGCACCAACTTGAACATCTGCATGCATAAAATACAATGTCTGTTTTTCTGTCTGTAGGTTCCTTATACAATCCTACGCCCTTTGACCAATCTGGACCAAGTTTTGCATAGTCTCTCTATAGGACATATGACAAAGAGGAAGGCTGCATCTTAATTCGCCAAAATTGAGCAAGTTGCATTGTCCGATTTTGTGATGGAGCAATCAGTGTCTTGTAGTGTGCCATAATTTGCAGGTAATTTATTAGTTAAGTTACAATCCCACAATGAGTTAATAAGATTCTGGAATCCAATCAAACCCAACAAGAATAAATTATCAATTAACAAAAGCAGAGACATTGACAGAGAGGCAGTGTAGATGACAGATGGAACAGTTAGCAATAGGGTCACTATTTAAACAAAAAAATAAAAAAACAGTTCTTTACTTAACCCATTCTAAAAATATACACAAGCAATGCCCAGTACTTCAGCTAGTTATACATAAAAGATGGAAGTGGTTAACCGCATATAGAGCAGAAAACTTAATTTTCCTCAAAAAGCACCTGCTAGCACTGATTATTTTTCAAGTCAATTCACTAGTATGGTGTATGGTAAAATTTTTAAAAATCATCAAGCCTGTTCTTACATTTTAAAATAGTGGCAATGGGGTCAGGTCCAAATGTGAAAACAAGATCCTTAACATTTACAAGTTCTTTTGTTAAGCCAATTGTTACCAAGGATTTATTCATGTCTTGAGATTATAGGCATATTGCTAAACACTGTCTCTGTGTTGTTTTAGGAAGAAAAAAATATTAAAAAGGAAAACATTTTTGGATGGTTCAGTCATTTTAAAAGGAAAACCAGCTGTGCTTGTCACTTCACTGGTCGTCTACCTCTATAGCAACATTTTAGCTCCCAGGACACCGTGGCTCCAAAAAGTCATCTCCATGTGTTGGTACATAATAAAAAATGTTGATGCCCAGATGTGAATTGCTCTTTCTGTTCTGCCTCCAACCTAACAACAAACACTGAAAAAATGTAATACTTCCAATCTCTCAGTCTTTTACTACATGTGACAAAAATTAAAAAGATGATTTAAAATTACTAAGAACCACACCTACCTAATCTTATTATGAGCTAGAGTAATGTCTACCACAAAGAAACATATCAAACGTATTTAGATACTCTTTATTTCTCAGGTTGAGTGGTTAGTGGCACAATTTCCTATCAACCTGCAGGTAGCCTTGGCTCTTAAAAAATCTTAAGACTTTTATAATAAAATTCAACACAATGTAATCAGTATATATGTTAGGTGTACAACTCACATTTAATTGTAATTCGTATGCATCACCAACATGCACCATAGTACCACTCAATGTGGATTATCACCCTCTTTAATAAAACTCTTGTGTGCATCCAGGTGTCCATGTGTGTGTGTCTTCTGGTGAAGTGCGCATGTGCGGGGCCACACAGCACGTGTTCAGTCTCTTCCTGTGCATTCCCTGTGCAGAGAGAGAGACAGATACACACACACAGGCGCGTACGAGTCACGCACACACACACAGGCCTGCGGGTCACACACACACAGGCGCGCGGTGTCCATGTGTGTCTTCTGGTGAAGTGCGCATGCGCGGGGCCACACAGCACGTGTTCAGTCTCTTCCTGTGCATTCCCTGTGCAGAGAGAGAGACAGACACACACACACACGCGCACACACGTTTTTTATATATATATATATATATATATACACACACGAGAGACACACACACGACAGACAGACAGACAGACACACAGGCGAGAGACAGACAGACACACACAGAGGCGCGCGTTTAAGAGACACACACGCGAGAGAGAGACACACACACACACACAAAGGCGTGCGCGTGCATTGTTGCAATGTTACTTTTCTTGGTTGTTTATTAAATTACAGATTTTTCAAATGTTCATTTTTTCCCCTGTGCTTAAAACTCATTAAAAAAAGAGTTTTTAGCGAGCGGTCATAAGGCTATAGCAAATTCTTGCAGTGTTAGTTTTCTCTGTTGTTCAAGGTTTTCTTAGTGTTATTCAACATTTTTACATTTAGTTTACTATTACGCTGTGCTTTCTATGGTATAGTTAACTATATTTGTGCTTAAAAACTTAAAAATATATATTTACATACAGTTCATACGGTCTGGAATGGATTAATTGTATTTACATACAATCCTATGGGGGAAATTACTTCGGTTCCCAACCAAATCGGGTTACAACCAGAGTTTTGGAACGAATTATGGTTGTGAACCGAGGTTCGACTGTATTACTGTCAGACAAAATTACAGGCATTTTACGGAAATACAAACCAGTATTACCGAGAGAGAAAATTAAAGGCACACAATACAGTGACACATATTACAGCCACATACAAGGTCCCTTGCCATTTAATATAGACTGTTCATACAAATGTTTATGCACTACTGTTCTAGCGCCCGTTATTGTAATGGGCTTAATGTCTAGTATAAAATAACACGGAATGTCACAGGTGAAAAGCAGGTGCCATTTACTAGAATGTTTTGCATGTGCACCTACTTTTAAACCCCAGTGTCTGTACGTGATTCAGTAGGTGTACCAGCATTACCTATAATAAAGAATTAATGATTTCGGAGTACCTGAAAAAAAAGTTGGATAATGTGCAGCCTGAAGCTATACCAAATTGAGGGTACACCTGTTTTTTTTTAAAAAAAGGCAAACATTCCACCAAAGACCTTCCTTCCAAAATATCTGTCAATACCACCGTAAGGTAGGATCAAATCTAAGTTTTGCAAATTATTTATTACACAATACAGATTTGGAGATTAGTTGAAAAACACCTTGTCAGCAAGTCTAAGTGGGTTACACACGTTTACATTTTTTCACTTTTAAGTTGAGGCAAACTCTCTCTTGAGGTTTTCCTCTGTAATCTACCTGTGGGCTCCACTTGCTGCGGTACCTTTGCTCTCAAACTTCTTATCTGTGCATTTTCTTTCTTTCATTTTTACTTCTTGCAAGCGCTCTAAAATCTATTGGCATTCCCTATTCTATTCTATTCCCCTCTGGATTAGGGGTGTGCGACATTGGCAAAAAACTATATCCTGATATTTTCTGAGACTCTGACGAGAACGATAGATGGTATTTTGCATTATTTGAAAATGTATTTGTAAATGTCCTATAGATCTAGCCTGGTCTTGTTATTAGGATATTAATTGTAGCTTACTAATGAGATAATAGAAAAAAAACAGTCAAAGAAAACAGGTCTTAGTTATTTAATAAAAACTGAAGTAAAATAACACAAAAACATTAAAATCACCAGCCAAAGTATTACTGAGATCAAACAGTGCAAGTATGAGTGAACCATTTCAAAGTGGCCTACAGAATTTACACAAAAGATGAACAAAACTATTACATTGATTGCATTTTAAACAGACACCCTTAATGTAACCAAGGTATGAATTTAAAGGGAATAAAATAATAATTATAACTGAATTAAACAGCATGAACACAAATACAAACTGCCCTGCTGTAAAGTGAATTGTGCAGCATACAAGCAAGAACAAATATCTAACATACTGTATTATAATGTAAAAATGAAAAGTTCTGTCAAATACTGCACAGGAAAAAAATGCACCATTTGTAAACGTTTTGTCATATACTGTGCAAAGATACAAAAAAACCAACAATAAAAAAAACACAAACCTATTAACATTTTTAAACAAATTACTAATTTCAAGTTCTGTCCAATACTGCACAAAGATATAAGAAAAATTTTATTGTAAAATTTTACTTTGGAAACTTCAGTTGTCAACAGCATCTGGGTTCAGAGGAACACGGTCATATGTTACATTTTATTCTGTTGCTGAAAGCCTTCTCAGAAGGGCTGCTTGAGGCAGGGATGCACAGGTACAATAGCACTGACAAAATGCAACATTGAAACCGAAGTTGTCAAGGTTGACATTCCACTTCTGCTGAGTAAAACGTCACTGAAGAAGGCAGGAACCATTCTGAACATGAAAAAGGACAGTGCAGTGATGTTCAAACAATCTATTCCTCTTGAATTTACTAGTTATGGACATTACTGTGTAGACATCAGAGACAAAGAAGCTAAAAAACCTCAAAGTGAAGACGAGGTCCTTACAGTGACAGAAAATATGTCTACAGATGAGAAACGCAGAGTCCTTCTGAAGCTCCATAAGCAGTTTGGTCATGCATCAGCAGACAGACTACAGAGACTTATTCACAGTTCAGGAAATAAGGACAAAGAACGCTGTACTATTCTACAACAAATAGTAAATGACTGTGAAATATGCAAGAAGTACAAAAGGAAAAAGCCAAAGCCTGCTGTGGGGTTACCTTTAGCTTCAGAGTATAACGAGACTGTGGCGGTGGATCGGCACGAGTTAGAGCCAGGTGTGTGGTATCTTCACATAATCGATCACTTTACACGGTTCAGCACTGGAAACATTGTGACTACAAAGAAGTAATCTGAAATTGTAAACTCCTTCATTCACACTTGGATTAGTGTTCATGGCGCCCCTCAGAGGCTGTACAGCGACAACGGAGGTGAATTCAATAGTGAAGAGATCAGAGACATGGCTGAGAACTTTAACATCGAGACAAGAACAGCAGCAGGATACAGTCCCTGGAGCAATGGACTACTTGATAAACCACCTACTTTAGAAGGCACTACTATGAGTGCTAGAGTGGGAGAACATATTTCTGCCTTACATGCTTCCAGGAATGCATTCACAGAAGCTGAGTCTTCTGAGCGGATAAGAAGGGCAATATGTAAGCAGCTCAGGCCCACTGATGAAATGTATCTGACCGGAGACAAGGTATATTACAAAAGAGGGGAGAGTCGAAGGGACCAGGGGTAGTTATTTGTCAGGATGGAGCTGTGGTGTTTATAAGACATGGGGGGATTCTTGTAAGAGTGCATCAATCCAGGCTCTGTAAGATAAACACGCAAGATCAGGAATCTCAGGATGAGCAAACTGTGAAAGACAACAGGCAGAAAAGAAAAAAAAAACAGCTTAAGCAATGTAGCAGTGAGCTCAGATAGTGAAGAAAATACAGACAGCGAACAGGAAACAATCGGTGACAGGGAGGTAAATACAGGAGAAGTGGTTCATCCTAGTATGACACAATTAGAAACAGATCACATTGTTTGTGATAACCCTGCCTCTCCCACTGGTGTAAAGATTAAGAAGGGACAAACTGTGACCTTTATGAAGCAGGATGGTGGTGGTCTACAGAAAGCAAGGGTTTTAGGTAGAGCAGGCAAAGCTTCTGGAAAATACAAAAGCTGGTATAATTTGCAACATATTGAACCTGATGGCAGTGATGGGCAAAAGGAGCCAGTAGATTTATCATGTGTTGATAATCTTAACATTGAATCACCTGTTAGGGAGAGTGATGTGCTTGTAACAAAAGACATTTCATTTAATGTGGCTAAGCGGGATGAAATCATGAATTGGTACAAAAACTATGTTTTTGAAGAAGTTGACGATGTAGGTCAAAAGTGTGTCTCTACCAGATGGGTCTGTAGTCTCAAAGAAACTCCCAATGGCATTGTGCCTAAGGCACGACTCGTAGTTAGAGGTTTTGAAGAGCTTAATATTCATGACCTGCAGAAAGATTCTCCAACTTGTGCTTCTGAGTCTCTTAGACTATTGTTAGCAGTAATTTGTCAAAACAAATGGCACGTCCATTCCATGGACATCAAATCTGCTTTCTTACAGGGCATGCAGTTGTCCAGAGAAATCCATATCCGGCCTCCGGCTGAAGCAGAAAAGAGAAATACTCTATGGAAACTCAACAAGTGTGTTTATGGCCTTGCTGATGCATCACTGTATTGGTACAATAAGGTGAAAGAAATCATGCTGAGTACACGTGGTAAAATGTCCAAAGTAGATCCAGCAGAATTCTACTGGTTGGATGAGCAGTGTAAGGTTACTGGACTACTTGCATGTCATGTTGATGATTTTCTTTGGGCAGGCTCACAAAACTTCTCAAAAGATGTGATTCGTATGCTTAAGTCTGCATTTCAGGTGGGGCGTGAGGAACATGAAAATTTCTGCTATGTGGGAATGGACTTACATGGAATTCCCCTACAAGCAGCGCGTGCCCTGCAGAGAGATGCCTCTGTTAATGAGACTGAAAAAGAGCAACTTAGGTCAAAAATTGGACAGATATTGTGGGTTGCAAAACAAACCAGACCAGACATCATGTTTGATGTAAGCAGATTAGGGTCAAATATAAAAGATGCCACAGTTCAGTCAATTCACAAGATAAATAAGGTCATTAGAAAGCTTAAATCTGAAAAAGTCACTCTCGAGTTTCAGCATTTGGGAAACAATGATGCTCTGAATCTGACAGTTTTCAGTGATGCCTCCCTAGGAAATCTTCCTGATGGGGGTACACAAGGGGGAATATTAATTGGTCTCATGGGAGAAGGAGGGAAGTTTTCTCCCCTCTTCTGGCAGTCTAAGAGAATTAGACGTGTGGTGAGAAGCACTCTGGCAGGGGAAACTCTAGCCCTGTCAGATGGAATAGATAATGCTATCTTTCTGGCGACCCTCTTTTCTGAGCTTACTACTGGAAATGCTGATCTGAATGCTCCCCCTTTGGTCTGTGTGACAGACAATCACTTTCTGTTTGATGCTCTTAAGTCAACAAAACAGGTCACTGAGAAACAACCTAGACTGGAAATAAGCAGTATAAAGGAGTTCATACAGAGTAAAAAAATAAAGAAGGTTCTCTGGTTGGACACAAAAACTCAACTTGCTGATTGTCTTACAAAAAGGGGAGCATCTGCTCTCATGTTATTAAAAGTACTCAGCGAAGGGCTATGGTGCTATTGAAATCTTATCTAAAACTGTCTTATCAAAACGTTTAATAAAAATAAAGGGGCTACATTCCAAACCTATGCACTTTAAATTGTATATGTAACTACTGTTTTGTTGTGTTTGCTGTGGCCTTTATTGTTCTGCTATGGTAACCAAGGACTTTGTTACATATGTTTCCCCTTTATTCTTTTGTTGTTTTTGTTTTAAAAAAATTAGACGGGAGATTGTTAATATATCACATCTCACCTGCACTATTTAACCCAGCGTATGTGCTTCCGGGAGAAGGGGGGCGGAGGTTTTTGGGAGGTGCTGGTGGGTGTTTTTGTGAGGGTGCTCGGGTGCGAGACTGAGCGAAGAAGCTGCTGAATGCCTCCAATAAATGTTATCAACAATTAAACGTTGTTTTTATTGCAGTTTAACACTTTTGGCAATGCGGGGAAATGCACTTTTTGTGTGTCTTTCAACACTCAAGTGGATTTAAATCACTGTCGATCTCAGGTATCATTAAGTAGATCTTGATCTCTTTTTCAATGGCAGTGTTAAGAGACTCGCCTTCTCTGAATTTGTGTTTTTTTTTTTAAAAAAGGCTTTTTTTTTCTTTTTTGCTTCCTCCTTTGTGTCATCATCTACTCCAAGTTCTGCAGCCATAGGGGCTGGATGGAGCAGAACAAGGAGGATGAAATCTAAGCGAGTGTGCTTTGGTTTGGAATCGAGGACCCTCACTAAAACGCTTGCGAAATAAAAAAACACCCGATAGGAATATGCTTCTTACAGAATTTTTTTGTCTTTTTTTTTTCCCTCACACCTATGGGGCTCCATACTAGATCGATGTCACTTAAATGACATTTTATAAAGGAATGCCACATCTACTTTGTATTGCCACGACTGGTTCATCTCAATGTCAGTTTATTACCTGTAGAGCTTTTGACTATGTTCAGTTACATTTGTCTTACAATTACAGGAAATAAAATGCAGTTATCTTGACACAAAAATGAAGGTGATCAAGCAGTATAAGGGACGCAAGAAAGGGAATGTGACCACATTCAACTTGAAACTTGTCCCATATAAGTTATCCCATCGTACCCGGTGTTCACTATACTCGCTGTACTGCTGCACTCTGGCTTTGAATCTGGTTAACCTCCGAAGCTTCATTGCTTAGAAGGTTTACAGTTAAAATGTCATGGTCTATGTAATATACCTCTTAGGAGTAAAACCTGAAAATAACCCAATACATACCAGTACAGTTTAATTCTGTAATAAGTCTGACATCTTTTTCATCTTCCTTCTGCACATTTACCAAGCTTGCAGAAGGTGAATGGGCTGCTAAAGTGTCAATGATGATTATCAGTGCTTCAAGTGAAAGCAGATTCATAGTAAAAAGTTGTCCAGAAAGTGAACATGAACTCTGATGGGGGAAAAATATAAATTAATTTCAAAATGGTAAAGATTTATTTAAGCTTCTTACATTTTGATTTAAAAAAAAAAACCCTTGTAATGGAGAAAAGCACAAGACTAAGAAGAAAACAGAATGCACATTAACTAACATTTTGAATCTCTCATCAGAAATTGTATTATTATTATTTTTTAAATTATTGTATTGATTTTATTAAAATCACACAACATTCCATACAAATAGATACATTTTACAAAAATAGGTTTGAAAACAAATCAACTTCCACCCCTGAGAAAGAGAGCATGGACAGCAGAATAAAACTTAAAGCTTGTAAAAAATAAGTAAATAGAGGAATTAATAAGTGAATAAAGATAAATGGAGAAGAAAAAGAAATCGGGACAGAATCTCCTTCCTCAGTACTTTAAAAGCTTATTCTAAAATGATATTGATTAGATCTTGCCCGGTTTTGAAAAATTTCTGCACAGATCCTCTAAGTGAGAATTAGATTTTTTCCCCATTTCAAATAATATATCACATCAGTTACCCACTGACTTAAAGAGAGTTAGGATTCTTTCAGTTTAGAAAGATAAGTCTGCGTGCCAATAGTGTAGTAAAGATAACTGAAGTTTGTTTGTCCTTCTCCACTTTAAGCCCATCTGGAAGTATACCAAACACAGCTGGTAATGGATTAGGAATTATTATGACACCAAGGCTGTCTGAAAAGCATTTAAAAATTTTGGTCCAGAAGGATGTTAATTTCATGCACGCCCATAACATGTGACCCAGTGAACCTGGAACTTGATTGCAGCGTTTGTAGGTTGGATCTTTCCCTGGAAACATTTAAACGAGACAGATGTGCTCGATATATAATTTTGAGTTGAATAATTGTATGCTTTGCACATATGAAACTCGAGTGAATTCTGTGCATCGCTACCTTCCACTCTTTTTCTGAGATGTTGAGCGAGAGATCCTTTTCCCACTGTACTCTTGGATCTTTGAAAGGAAGGGACTGTAAAATAGATTTATATATTACGGAAATCCTGTCTGAGTCCTTAAGACTGATCAAGACTGGTAGTGAAAGAAATGTGTTGCTGGAAAGTTAAATTTGGAGTGTAATTGTTTGTAGGATGCAAAAACGTTGTCTATGTACAGGTCTCTAAGTGATTTAATCCTTAATGTTTTACAAACATTAAAAACTGTGCTTGAGAGGGTGGAAAAAGGTCTTCTCTATCTTAAAATACTTCCTACATTGGTTCCATATTCTGAGTTAGTGAAGCACAACTGGGTTGTTAGTATATCAGCGATGACTTGTATTTATTGGGGTACAAAGCAAGGAATATAAAGAACTGCAGGATTTTATTTCTATTGCGGACCAAGCCTGTGTATGTTCATCTATTAGTGTCAATATCCAGGTTTTTATAGCTTGTATATTTGCTGCCCAATAATAAAGTTAGGTAGAGCCATGCCACCATCCGCCTTAGGTCTTTGTAGGGTTACCCTTTGGATTCGATTTGTTTTGAATTCCAAATAAATGAGATGAGGTTATAGTTGAATCTAATTTCTTAAAAAATTATTTATTGATGTATATTGGAATGTTTTGAAATAAGAAGAGAAGCTTAGGGAGGATATTCATCTTAACAATGATAATTCTTCTAGCTAAAGTGAGATGAAGGGTTGACCATCTATGCAAGTCTTGCTTAATTTTTTCCATACAGACTGTGAAATTCTGTTGTTTACCCCTAGGTATTTAAACTGCAATGATAAAAGGGAAGGCATCCAATCTAATATTGTGTGTTTGAGAATTCACTGGAAAGAGCACACTTAATTAATTCTTGAAAAGCATTGGTGACAATGGGCATCCTTGTCTGATACCACATTCTAGTTTGAAGTAGTCTAAATTAATGCTGTTAATACAAAATGAAGCTTCTGGACTGGTATACAGTAGTTTGATTGATGCACAAATGTTTGGGCCAAACCCAAATTTCTCCAATGTAGTGAAGAGGTAGTTCCATTTAACCATATCAAATGCTTTTTCCGCATCCAACAATAATAATATCTACAGGGTGTTTGACTTTGTGGGTGAATAGATTACATTAAACAGGCATAGAGGATTGGAATCTAAGTGTCTGTCTTTAATAAATCCAGTTTGGTCTTGAGATATTACCGAAGGGAGCACTTTCTCCATTCTTCAAGCTAGGCCATTGGAGAGTATCTTAACATCATTATTCAGAAGTGAAATTGGTCTATATGATGCACACTGTAATAAGTCCTTATTTTGTTTAAGAAAGATGGTAATTAATGCTTGCTTGGCGAAAAGTTTAAGGTAGAATTTTGTCTCTAGCTTCTGTAAATATTGCCAATTAAAAGAGTACTACTCTGGAGTCAGAGGCAGCAAATATTAAGAATACATGACGAGAGAAGGGGGGGTACATTCATAGCCACAGACACTATTAAAGAAAAAAATATAGGGAATAGTGTCTGGGTACCAATTTTATCAGTTCTCTGTACTCTGATGACACATCAGAATAAATTATTTATAATGGGCACATATCAAATTAAGTATTCAATAGGATACAGACAGTATGAGACTAAACAACAAAAATTAATCTGCTTATTACCTGATAACATCTAACATACCTTAGAAAGTAGTTTGATCAGTTCTTCAAATAAGTTAGAGCAATAGAAATCACAGTCATAATTAATGTAAAGCTCCGGCAAAAAGCTAGGAATATGCAAGAGCTCAACCACTGCACCCAGACTCAACTCTTTCATTTCATATGGTATTCCAGTATTTTCTGCAGCAATGATGTCCATTAGTTTTTTAAAATACATCTAAAACAGAACAAACCATTGTAATCTAATGTAATGTATAATATTAATTTTTTATACTTTATATTGTTAACAAGAATAACATTTTTAGGATAATGTTAATAATCATTACACAAATATACTAACCTCAAATTGAAATTTAAGATGTCCTCTCATATTTTCAAAGAGAAGAAAGCATAACCTAATTGTTACAGCAAAATGATTCAAGTGCTCTGTGAGAAGCTGGAATTTAAAATGAACAAATATAATCAACAAATCATTGTGTGTAACATTATAATGAAAAAATGCAAATTAGTTTTATGTGAAGATGTTTGTATTTGGTAAAACAGAATTTATCTTTAACACAATACTCTCATAAATACCACTTTTGTATATGCCCAAATCTTTTAATTTTAAATATTTCAAATGTAAAACTTTGATATATTGTGCAATGCTGCATTTAATTTATACAAAATTGCTATGGAAACTAGCAATTTTTTTGATGTAACAGAATACTGATTTATATAAATTATAAAATTTTCAAAAAAATGTAACTATTAAATTTTAATTAGAAAAATGCACACATATCACATTTAATGCATATTCTGGCCTCCTGCATTGAATAATACGGGTTCAAAATGTACAGATTATTTGAACATCATTAAAACCTTATAAATAAAATGGCTAACCTGAAAAAGATGTCTGCAGAGTTCATTTTTAACAAGGACTAGCAACATTCCATGTTTGGATATTTGTGCAGTTTCAAAGGCCGCTGTCAGAAGCATCAAGCTTACTTGTATATTTTCTTCAGAATTATGAATATCATGGGGATTAGTCAAAGATATAAGTAAACAGAATAGCTCCTGAATGCATGGAAGTCCATAAGGGAGTAAGACTAAACCTGTACATCAGATTAAATAAGGCGAATGTTAGTCTACTCACAAAACATTAAACAATACAGAAAAAAATCAAATAATAAGTACACTGTATTTAATAATGGGGTTTGATGGTAATTTATTACAAATACATATTGCATTATTATAGAACAAAAAAATGAATAAAGAAGTTTTAATCTTTACAGGTGAGCTTGTATTGTGATATAAGCTTAAGTAAAATGATTATGACAATAACTAAAACATAAAAAGTATCTGTTACAAATACCTAATTAGGTCCATAATTGGAGGCAGTATGGAACAATACAGATCTCAGCATCACAGTACAAACTGCATACTAGCTTAGCAGACCCTGCCTCACATTTCATTTGGCACTTTAGTAATTTTAATCCTGTAACTGAGCAGGAAGTCTCAACTTTAATTTCTAAAATGAAACCCACTACTTGTTCCCTAGATCCAAAGCCAACAAAACTAGTAAAAAGTGCAATGGATGTTCTTGCAGCACCTATTCTAAACATTATCAATAGTTCATAATTGCGTGGCACAGTATCTGTTGCACTAAAAGTGTCAGTAATTAAACCATTACTTAAAAAGTCAGACCTAGACCCATCCATCCATCCATCATCCAACCCGCTATATCCTAACTACAGGGTCACGGGGGTCTGCTGGAGTGAATCCCAGCCAACACAGGGCTCAAGGCAGGAAATAAACCCCGGGCAGGGTGCCAGCCAACCGCAGGGCACAGACACACACACACCCACACACCAAGCACACACTAGGGACAATTTAGAATCGCCAATGCACCTAACCTGCATGTCTTTGGACTGTGGGAGACATACTAAATAATTATAGGCCTATTTCAAATTTACCCTTTCTCTCTAAAATACTAGAAAAAATAGTCGCCAATCAGCTTCAGTCACACCTTACGCATTACAATTTATTTGAGAAATTCCAGTCTGGTTTCCGCATTGGTCATAGTACAGAAATGGCACTAACATGGGTTGTAAATGACACTCTGATGTCCTCTGATGAAGGAAACTCCACTGCAATTATGTTGTTAGACGTAAGTGCAGCATTTGACACCATTGACCTATTTTAATGCACAGGCTAGAAAATTATGTTGGCCTTACAGGTACTGTGCTTGCTTGGTTTAGTTCTTATTTATCAAATCGATTCCAATATGAACAGAAATGTGCTGACAGCACTCCATCATTATACACAGAAGTGAGATATGGTGTCCCACAGGGCTCAGTACTGGGACCTTTACTGTTTTCACTTTACATGCTTCCAATGGGATCTATCATTAGGAAACATAATGTTAATTTTCACTCGTATGCAGACAACACCCAGTTATACCTTTCATTTAGATCAAATGAAGTTTCTCCGATGTTGTCTTTAATTAGTTGTGTTAGTGAATTAAAGGGGTGGATGGATGAGAACTACATGTCTTTAAATACAGATAAAACAGAGATGTTAATTGTTGGAGGGAATGATGCTGATCACAACAATATTTTGTCATCACTTAACTAAGTTGGAATCACCATTAATTTTACTGAATCAGCCCACAATCTGGGAGTTATCTTTCACTCTAGCATGTCACTTAAAGCGCACATTACAAAGCTGTCCAAATCATGTTTCTTCCATCTTAAAAATGTTGGGAAATTAAGGCGCTTTCTAAATAAACAGGATTCTGAGAAATTAATTCATGCATTTATTTCTAGTAGGATTGACTACTGCAATGCGGTGTTCACTGGATGTTCAAACTGTTCTTTATACAGCCTCTAGTTAATCCAAAATGCTGCTGCAAAAATTATTACAACAACAAGAAAACATGAACATATAACTCCAGTTCTTAAATCCTTTCACTGGCTCCCGGTTAAGTTTAGGGCAGATTTCAAAATCCTCCTTTTAACATATAAAGCTTTAAATGACCAAGGTCTGGCTTACTTGTCTGAAGTTATCATGACTTACAAACCAGAGCGCACAGATCTCAAGATGCTGGTCTGCTTATGATTCCAAGGATTAATAAAATAACAGTGGGAGGTCGAGCTTTTAGTTACTGGGCCCCTAAATTTGTTACTAACCCTCACCTATTCCGTTTCTCTTCTCGGTACTCAAATGTGGCACTTGGTGCAACGGCCCACCTGTCAAGTTGTTTTGCCTGCCTAAGGTAAAGTCACCCCTGATGGAGAATCACAGGAATCGTGGGGTAGAGGGGTCCTTTCATCGGATTGGCTGGCCCAGAGCTGTTTCAGCTGTGGAATGGCCAAATGGGGGAGGCAGCTTGATGGCTGAGGTCTCCAGGACTCTAAACAAATGCAAATCATATTATGTGATATCATCTACTGTTAAATTCTGCTCCGTACTTGTAAACTTTTTATTTTTATACTGTATTGACGGTTTGTTCTGTTTTGTGTATTGTATTGACCCTTTTCTTTTTGACACCCACTGCATGCTTAACCTACCTGGAAAGGGGTCTCTCTTTGAACTGCCATTTCCAAGGTTTCTTCTATTTATTCCCTACAAGGGATGTTTTTTGAGAGTTTTTCCTTGTCTTCTTAGGCGGTCAAGGCCGGAGGGCTGTCAAGAGGCATGGCCTGTTAAACCCCATTGCGGCACTTCTTGTGTGATTTTGGGCTATACAAAAATAAATTGTATTGTATTGTAATTCTGGCTGAGTTGTAGGGGATCAAATACTTATTTCTCTCAATGACAGGCAAATCAATTTAGAACTTTTATGTAATGTGTTTTTTCTGGATTTTTCGTTGATATTCGGTCTCTCTCCATTAAAATGAAACTACTGTATCTTTGCAGCCTGTTCCTTCAATGGCTTGTCAAGGACCATAACAATTAGAGTCTGTTCATTTCTTTGTAAGTGAGTAAACTTACAAATTCAGCAGGGGATCAAATACTTTTATCCCCCACGTATTAATTGAAATTTCCATAAAGCTATTCATGTGCATTATAAACATTGTTTAAAATGCGGTGTACCTGGGTAAAGTCCTTGTAGCTAAAGGTGTTGGTACAACCTATTATTAACAGTAATAGGGTAAAAATATTTTTTTTTATATAGTGCCAGGTGGTTTTCAATAACTTTGTTCATTCAAATAAAAGTATGACAAGATTATAAAATCAAGGTGCCCTTGATCAAGTATGATATCTTGCCTATAGAGTTGGGTTTTTTTTTCAAATAATCAGTAAAGGCCCCAAGCTCTGTACAGAATTTTACCAGTTAAAATGTTTTTTACAAAGCTGTTTGCCATACGTAATAAAAATAATAAACAGCATATGCTTATGGCTGATTATCCAAACTGTTCGATACATTAGAGAGCACATACAATGCAAACAATAAGAACAATGTTTTAAAACTGTGAACTAGTAATTGTTACCAAGAGTTTTTTAATTTTAATTTGACAGAAGCCATTTTGTCACATACCTTCGCCCTGTGTTAACTGGATACTTTTCACTCCACTGGGGTTTACATCACCCCCATTCTCTGGAGAGATTATATCTGAGTGACCCATAATTGATCCGCTTTGTTCTTTATATTCTGGAATCGATTCCACTGAAGTTGAATGGACATTCTTCATTCTTTGATTTTCCATCTAAACATAATATTCTAGGTTAAGCACGTCTACTTTTTTATTTTCCAAAACAGTCTGATAAACACTAATAAAAACACTGCCACCTTACAAATGACCAATCAAAGTGCTATACAATTAGTAGACTATGACCAAAAAAGACCTAATTTAATTCTTCCAAAATGAATGTGGCTACGACTTATTATGTATAGACATTGTTAAGGGATTTAGTTTTCATTGAATGTATGTGGGTCAATTTCCGAGCTTTAGGAAATACTAGAGATTAAGATATTGAACAAGATGATCAGCTGAGGCAAGCCCTAACAGGAGCAGCCGAAATAAGAAGAAGAAATACTAAAGATTACACCAGTGGTAACTTTAGTGTAATTAAACTTATTCTTTATGTGTGTGTTAAGCAAGCAAAGTTCCAACTAAATGTTAATTACAGAGTTTGATATTAACAATAATACAACTTTTCTTTCATTTCAAACACTTGTCTGATATTGGACTCATACAGGACAAAGTAGTACAACAGTTAACAAAGTAGATGTATTCCAGTATTTTTGCTCATTATAAGAAACTATGTCATCAGAGGTAGATGTATCATTTGGGGAAAATAAAGATATATACTTTAATGAGCGCCACCAGGTGAGTGGTTGTGGTGCTCATTTTGCAGCCATTCTGAAATTGCCATCTATTTACCTGGTCATTCTTTAACAAAATTGCTGCCTTGCTGACTTACTACAACTACTTGATTCTATACAGATAGATAAGATACTTTATCGATCCCGAGAGGATCATTTGGCTTGTGCTTTGTTTGCTCACATATTCATGCAGCTAGATCTGCTTCACACTACTCACCTGGGGACACAGGCAATTCTATTTGACACACTTTTCCTGACAACATTAGCCAATTCAAGCCAGAACAAACACCCAGTGAGTGCTTGCAGGTAAGTGCTTTCTGTCCATGCTCCCCTTCCATGCTGTGTATAACCTTCTTCCATGGCCAGGTGCTAAAACTATTGATTCTACTACAAGGTATTTTTTTTTTATCCAGCTTGCATTCTCTTTGTAATTTAAATTTAAATTTTTAAAAGATGTCTTTGTGACATACTAGGCAAATATAATAAATGCAGTAAACATGAAATATCTAAGCCAGTTTTTCCCAACCTCAGTCCTGGATGGCACATTGTGGCTGCAGGTTTTTGTTCCAACCGGATTCCTAATCAGTGACAACACCTGATAACTCTAATCTCATTTAATTAACTGGTATTATTTTTCTTTTATTCTACATTCAGAAAAGCACAGCAGTACGATTTTTACATTTAGAAACATTTCTGCTTTTGCTATAAATGTAAATGCTTAACTCTCTTTTGTTGATTTCATTATATTTTGCCCTTTCTCTGTGCAGTTTTTCCCTTTGTTGTATCTTATTAATGACAATTAAAAATGAGCAAAGCAGACAAACACTGAATAATCAAAGGCTGAAACAATTTAGCATCAGACCCAGTAATTAGTAAATAATGAATTAATTAAATAATTAGAACACCCAGAAAATTAGAACGAAAATCAACACGAAAACATCACACACACACAGTATATATACACACAGTATATATATATATATATATATATATATATATATATATATATATATATATATATATATATATATATATATATATATATATATATATATATTATATTTAACCAAACTTAAGTTTTTAAATTTTTATATTGTTCCCAAAACAAAGAACTTGAGAAATAACAGTTCACTTGATTAGTCCAGGAGTCCAATTAAAAACAGAAGCTGGTTGGAACAAAAAACCTGCAGCCACAGTGTGCCCCCAGGACCAAGGTTGCGGAAACAATGATATAAGCACTCACATATAGTACGATTGTGGCCTAATAGTACAAATGATCTCAACAATGAACAAGAACCTTTCCACAGTCCTTTAACTAACAGGTTCTTGAATGTCAGCCTAAAATTTGCAAAGCTTATGCTGATTCCATTTTAAAAGAACTTAATTCTCAGTGAATGAATAAACTGAGATATAACTATGTACGTCACAGAAACCCCGTTCCTACCCAAAGAGTTACCTTCATCTACTATATAATAAAATGATGCTTGTTCTGATTCTTTTTGTGATCTTGGTGAATAAATGGGAAGGATGATAACACAACAATTTAGGGGTGTACTTTTACCAAAAAAGAATTAAAATGACGAACTTCATCAACAACAAAGCTGAGTGGTGGCTGTGAGGCTAAGGAGCTGCACTGATATCTGCAAGTTTGCCAGTTCGAACCTCCATTACTGCCAAAACAGGTCCTACTCCGCTGGGCCCTTGAACATGGCCCTTAACCTGCAGTTGCATCAGGCTATACAATGCCTGACCGCTGTGCTCTGACTAATGCTATCAAACAGTACAAACAGCAAAGTCAATTTCATTACAAACAAGATTTTTTCTGTTTACCTTATCCTTCTTGCCTCTGTAACAACTTCTGGCTTCTTGCTCTTCAAAATAATTCAACCTGAAATAAAAATTTCAAACTGAAATAAAAAATACAACTCCAAGTTTTCAAAATACCCGTAACATTTAAAATTCTGTGTTTTGCAATGCTTTGCTGCTGTGTGCTTCAGTTAATTAATTTATTTATTAACATTTTATTGAATGTATTTAATATACAAAAAAAATTCTATACAAGCAAGTCAAATTTTACAAATTAACCCCCACAAAATGAGAAAGAGAGATAGGCCAACAGAGTAAAAATTTAATAGTAGGAAAAATAAATAAATATAAATAGAATAAAAAACAATCCACTTCCTTTATTTAAATGCTTATTCTAAAACGTTATTGATTAGATCCTGCCAGGCTTTTAAAAACTTTTGTACAGTTCCTCTGAGTGAGAATTTGATTTTTTCCAGTTTCAAATAATATACAGGTAAAATTCCGTTACAAAGAATATCTTTACAACTAAATTTTCATTACTACGAAGTACTTATAGGGTCCCGACAGTTTCTCCATATAGAAATCTTGTTACTACGAAGTACATTCAGCAGATGCTTTCATTACAACGAAGTGCACAAAAGACCTTGAAATGCCTGAATGAATCATCCACAGAGCAGTTAGCTCTGTGGCCACAGCTCAGCTGTGCACAATGATCCCCAAACAGAAACACTGTAATTATTTTTTCTTTCTTCGAACTTTCCTCGTACTGTTTTTTTTTTTTGCTGTGTTTGTTTTCTGTGGTTTTCAGAGCCACATTCCTATTAATGCGGCATTCATTCAAGAAAAATGTGAGGTTTGTAAACTCTCTTGGGACCTCCCCCAACTAGGCTGCACACCGAAGAGAGTCCCAAAGTGCGATCTCCGCGTCTGTACTTGGCAATAGCAGGCTCACAGCTATGCTGCGTCTCTCCAACAAAGTAAACATAAAAGATCTCAATGGGTGATGCAAGGTTAGGAGCATGAAAATTGTAAATGCAGATAACAGGATTACTTGATCACTGACCTGGCCACAACCCTGTCTGACTGCTGTGTCTGTGTATACCAGAGTGGCAGATCACGCTACAATAAATAACTGTGCCCTTCCTGTTTCAAGCTGAATAAAGCTGGTTTTGCTGAAGTACTGAGACTAAGCCTTGTGTTATGGGGTGCAAAACAGGGACTTCTAGCATGACCCTGATCTTTCATGATTTACTTCTGTGGCTCTTCACTGCACCGCTGTGAGCCTCCTATTGCTCTGCCCCAGCAAAGGAACAAACAATCTACCACAGATGCTGCAATCATGCTTCGGGACACACTTCAGCATGTCGTTTCCGTTGGGTGGGGAGTGGGATTTGTCTCAAAAGAGTTCAGAAACCTCACAATATGAAGAAGAAAAGGATGATTCGGCTTGGATTTATAACTGTGACTTAGATAATGTTCGCGTTGAATTCTTCCCACCCAATTGCACAGCAGTGCTTCAGCCATTGGATTCGGGCATAATTCACACCCTGAAAGTGTATTATTGCAAGGAAATGCTAAGAAAAATTCTCGTCAGCATAACTTGTAGGCAGGAGGAGATTTAAATTAACGCAAAAGAAGCTACTGAAATGACTCCAAACACCTGGGTACAAGCTAAAGAAAGTACTATTGTAACAAATACTAAATCTCATTACAACAAAATATTTTTTAGGTTCCTGGGAGTTCGTTGTAACGGAATTTTACCTGTATAACATCAGCTACTCACTGACTTAAAAGAGGTGAGTTAGACTTATCTTGCACAACTGGAAGAATCATATGTGCCAATAGTGAAGTAAAGGCAATTGCAGTTTGTCCTTCTCCTTTTTAAGCCCATCTGGAAGTATACCAAACAGCTGTTAAAGGAGGAATTGTGACTCCAAGGCTGTCTCAAAGGCATTTAAAGATTTTGGTCCAAAATGATATTAATTTGGTGCATGCCTAAAACATATGGCCCAATGAGGCTACAACTTGATTGCAATGTTTGCAGGTCGGATCATGCCCTAGAAACATTTTGGAAAATTTTAAATGAGACAGATGCGCTTGATATATAATTTTAAGTTGAATAATTGTATGCTTTGCACATGTGGAGTTAGAGTGAATTCTATGCATTGCTACCTTCCACTCCTTTTCTGAAATGTTGAGTGAGAGATCCTTTTCCCATTGTACTCTGGGATCTTTGAAAGGGAGGGACTTTAAAATCTTTTATATATTACAAAAATGTGCTCCTAGTCCTCAAAACTGATCAACATTTTTTCGGAATAGAGGTAGGTGGAAGGTGAGGAAAGCTGGGAAGGTTTTGTTTACTAAAGTTTCATATAATTTTTCAAATTTCGAGTTTAAATTGTTCATAGGATGCAAAAGACAATGTCTATGTACAGATCTCTAAGTGACTTAATTCCAAGTGTTTTCCAGACATTAAAAACTACGCACGTTTGAGAGGGTGGAAAAAGGTGGTTATCAAGGAGACATGCCACAGATAAAAGATTCTCTACCTTGAAGTACTTCCTATATTGGTTCCATATTCTGAGTGAATGAAGCACAATTGGGTTACTTGCTTTGGGGTAAAAAGCAAGGAATATAATGAAGTACTACATGATTTTATTTCTATTGGGGACCATGCCTGTGTATGTTCATCTATCAGTGCCAATGTCCAGATTTTTATACCTTTTATATTTGCCGAACAGTAATAAAATTGAAAGTTAGGTCCAGCCATGTCACCTTCTGCCCAAGGTCTGACTGTGTAGGACTGTGAATGTTTTGAATTCCAAATAAATGGTTATGATTGAATCTAGCTTTTTAAAAATTATTTATTTAAGTATACTGAAATGTTCTGAAATAGAAAAAGAAGCTTAGGAAGGATATTCATCTTGACAATGTTAATTCTTCAATCTAAAGTGAGATGAAGGGTAGGCCATCTATGCAAGTCTTGCTTATTTTTGTCTAGGCAGACAGCAATATTTTGTTGAGAAAGAGCTTTATATTTACTTATAATGTTTACCCCTATGGATTTAAACTGATCTGCAATGATAAAAGGGAGAGTTCATTGGAAAGAGCACACTTTTATTAAAATTCATTCTGAGACCAAAAATCTTTAGAAATTCTATTAGTGTTGTTAGGACTGCAGGCACAGTATTTTGTGGATCTGATATCTATACTAATAAAAGGCAAAGCCCTCACTGACTGACTGACTGAATGACTCACTCACTCACTGACTCACCACTAATTCTCCAAATTCCCGTGTAGGTAGAAGGCTGAAATTTGGCAGGCTTATTCCTTACAGCTCACGTACAAAAGTTAAGAAGGTTTCATTTCGAAATTCTACATGTAACGGTCATAACGGTCGACAACATCCGCCATGTTGAAATTTCTTATGTATGGCCCCATCTTCACTAAATTTGGTAGGCGGCTTCCCTGTGCTAACCGAAACCGATGTATGTACTTATTTCGGTGGTATGACACCACTGTCGGCCACCATACTGAATTTCCCAAACATCACTAATTCTCCAACTTCCCGTGTAGGTAGAAGGCTGAAATGCACGAAGACTTTAAACAAAAAAAGTGCATTTAACTTAACCAAAAAATTCATTCTTAAAACTGAAACCTTTTTCATACTTCTATACTAATAAAAGGGAAAGCCCTCACAGACTGACTGACTCACTAATCCTCCAACTTCCCGTGTAGGTAGAAGGCTGAAATTTGGCAGACTCATTCCTTACAGCTTACTTACAAAAGTTAAGCCGGTTTCATTTCGAAATTCTACGTGTAACGGTCATAGCGGTCATAACGGTTGACAACGTTCGCCATGTTGAACTTTCTTATGTATGGCCCTATCTTCACGAAATTTGGTAGGTGGCCTCCCTGCGCTAACCAAAACCGATGTACGTACTTATTTCAGTAGTATGATGCCACTGTTGGTCGCCATATTGAAGTTTCCAATGTCACTAATTCTCCAACTTCCCGGGTAGGTAGAAGGCTGAAATCAGTGGTGACAAGGGACATCCTTGTCTAGTACCATGTTCTAGATTGAAGTAGTCTGACATAATGCTGTTAAAACAAACTGAAGTTTCTGGACTGGTATACAGTAGTTTGATCCATCCACAAATGTTTGGGCCAAACCCAAACTTCTCCAATGTAGTGAAAAGGTAGTTACATTCAGTCATATCAAATGCTTTTTCCGCATCCAACGATATCATCTCCGGGGTGTAAAACTTTGTGGGTGAATATATTACATAAAACAGGCGTCAAAGACTGGAAGCTAAGTGTCTGTCTTTAATAAATCCAGTCTGGCCTTGTGATATTACTGAAGGAAGCACTTTCTCATAATATAAGGACTTATAGTAGTCTCTAAATGTGTGCATTATATTTTTATGGTCAAAGATTTTGTATCCATCAGTGTTGGTAATTTCTGGTTGTGGATTTGTTGACCTAAGATCTTATTAGCTTTCTCTCAGTGTTTGAAGTAATGATATCTTGATTTAAAAATGAGTTGTTCTGCTTCTTTAGTTGTCAAAAGGTTTAGTCCTGTATGCAGAGCCTGTCTTTTCATATGAAGTGCCTCATTTGGACACATGGCCTGTTCTCGATATATTCTTATAATTTCACCAATTAGCTCGGATACCTTCTTGGTTTCCAATTTATTTTTATGGAAAAGATATGAAATAATATGTCCTTTTAAAAAGCCTTCAGAGCTTCCCACAGTATTCCTGCAGACACCTCAGAGGATGCATTTGTCTCTTAAAAAAAAACAAAAAAAAACCTATTTGCTTGGACATGAATTCTGCACAGTTCTCGTCTTCTAATAAAAGTAGGTTAAGACAGCAGCTGCGAAGGACTATGTTCTTGAGTTTGGACTTAGAAAGCTCCAGGGGTCTGATAAGTTGTGATCAGTTACAAACTGTGTAATTATTTTTGCAGTGTTAGATGCCATCACCCCTGTGGCAGAAGACATATCTAAGTCTGTATTTAAAACACAATTAAAGTCCCCAACCATTATAATTTTATGAGTGATCAAGTTGGGAATGGACGCAAATACATTTTGGATGAAGTCCCTAACATCTACATTGTGTGTGTAGATATTTATCAAAATCACTTTACTGTTAACTAAATTACCCATGACAATAACATATCTCCCTTCAGGACCAGACACTATATCTGATACTACAAAGGAGATTGTTTTATCTATACTAATAAAAGGCAAATCCCTGACTCACTGACTCACCACTAATTCTCCAACTTCCCGTGTAGGTAGAAGGCTGAAATTCTTTACAGCTTACTTACAAAAGTTAGACAGGTTTCATTTCGAAATTCTACGCATAACGGTCATAACTGGAACCTACTTACGTACATATATACGGCCATAGCCTGCAGCTCGGTCGCCGTGTGAGGCGGAGTTGCATCCCTCATCATCACGCCTCCCATGTAATTGAGTGCCTGCCCATATAAGGCCATCCGTCAGCAGCAATCCAATAAACACGCTGCCGCTAAATATTCGGGGGTGAAGGACTGTGCTTATGCAAACAAAGATGAAACGGTCAGGGATAGACTAGTGTTTGGCACAAACTCAGCAAAAGTGTGAGAAACTTTTAAGTGCCGGGTCTTAGCTAACATTAAATAAAGCCGTGGACATCGCACGAGATAGCACAAGCACAGCTGAGAAACTTCGATGCATGTACTCCGAGCGGCTCACGGGAACTGACTGTGAACGCAGTACACAGAGAACAAGCCAGAGCTCCAAAGAGAGCTGAACAAAAAACGCATTACACAATTGAGAAGGCAGCAAAAGAATATGAAGCGAGTGACGCATACAAGCATATTCATAAGTGCAGCTACTGCAGAAACAAAGCAGGGTGTAAACCTTAAGTTTAAATTAAGTTCATAGACACGTTGCCGCTGGCGTTTGTCATGCCTACGACGAATATGATACTCACGAGAAACAAGTTTAATGAGAAGACACAGGGTATAAACGAGACTTTTGATCACTCTGTAACGGAGTTAAAATTGCTGGTGAAGGACTGCGCTTATGCAAACGAAGATGAAATGGTCAGGGATAGAATAGTGTTTGGCATAAACTCAGCCAAAGTGCAAGAGAAACTTAAGTGCCGGGTCTGAGCTAACATTAAATAACACAATTGAGAAGGCAGCAAAAGAATATGAAGAGTATGATGCATACAAGCATATTCATAAGTGCAGCTACTGCGGAAACAAAGCACATGGTGGAAAAAGTCAATGTCCAGCTAAAGACAGTGTGAAAAATGTGATAAATTGAACCACTTCGCTAAAGCTTGCAGGACTGGGAAAGGTAAACCCATGTATGCAGTGTGAGAGGTTTCAGATAAAGAGGAAGACGTGGTGTTTATTGATGCAGTAAGAAAGGAACAACCCTCTGAATCTGAACAAGCCTTTGTAGACATATCAATAGGAGAGCAAGGTGTAAAGCTTAAGTTTAAATTAAGTTCATAGACACGCTGCCGCTAAATATTCGCAGGCAAATCCACAACTTAGTACCGGGAATGCCTATTAAACATTTTAGATTCACGATTCATTCAGTAACGATTTGGGTAGTGAACACTTCGATCAATGAAACCTGTTATCTTTACAACGGTTGACAAACACGGAATATAACTTGAACACAACACATCCTTCAAATATGAACCTGATTGAAAGAAATAATGATAATCAAATCCTTGATGACAGCCACACTCATAACAGACACAAAACAGTTACACTGACAATCAGGTTACATTATTTTTAAAACGTTTCCTTTTCTTTTTCATAACTTATTTAACGCACTACTTCTCCGCTGCGAAGCACGGGTATTTTGCTAGTGTATAAAAATTCCCATACCTATAGCTTTATTTGTAAAGCTGGAATGGAATATTAGGACAGTCCAGTCTCTGTGCAGCCGAAACTGATCCTTGCTAAATTAGTGTTTTAGAATTTAGACCTGTTAGGTGAGTGTACTTTTCTTTTACTCTTTCTCTTTAATTTGTGATTGAGACTTTAACATTCCAGCTCACACAGTTAACAGCTTGATCATAGAGACACTGCTTCTGAACTTTTATTTTGTTGTCTTAATTTAAGACAGCTTTGACCATCATTTCCAATTGTTCCATGAGTTATTGCCATGAAGATTGAAAGAATAGATTAGACATAGCTTGCTCTCTTTCTCTTCCCAAGTCCCCCTGCCCCCCCATGTCACACTAGACAACACTTCAAAGTCCCAGTCCACTGACATACCCAGAGGCAGAGCACATCCAAAACAAAACAAACCCCCCAGCAGCAGCATACAAGGATTAAAATAGAAATAAATTGACAGTACAGCCCAAATACTATAAACATAAAATATAATCGATTTTAAAACAGACTTTTGAGAGTAAAGCCAGGGAATGATGTTAAACAGTAGCCCTGTATTAGCATAGTAAGCCCTAATACAATAAACCAAGGGTATGATGGAAAGGTCTCCTTAAAAAAAATTAAATAAAATTACACGTACATGCATATTTGTAATTAAAAACCAAACAAAAAGTGGCCAAGAATAAAACAAAACGTATAATTATGCTACCAGTATCATTGCAAGCAGATCAAAAATCTTCTTTGACATGCCAGGTCCAGATGCTTGATTGTTTTTCAAAAAGAGTCTGAAACAGTTTTCTTTTTCTGCTCCTCCACAGAAGTAGAAATGTAGAGCTAGTCTTGAATTTCCACTTTCAGTTTGGTAGGATACAAGAGGCTGTAGCTGTTCTCGGCTTTCCATAACCACTGTTTAATGTTGTAAAATGCAGCATGTTTAGCAGCTTTTGAGGTTAAGAAATCAGGGAAAATACGAATGAATTTTTTGAAATAAAATCTCGTTACTTCTCAGACAGAAACATTATATGTAGTTTAAATTGTAATTTTTTTAAAATGCACAATAAGAGTCCTAGGTTTTGCAATATTCGAGCCATGCATGCAGTAAGCTGCTGCTATCTTGGTGTTTCATTTGAAGTCCTCTCCAATTATTTTAGAGAATAGTTCAGCTACAAATTTCACTGGGTTTGGACTTTCACAATTCTCATGGATACCTTCGATTCTAATATTCCTTCTGCATCCATCTTCTAGTGTAGTTAAGCTGTCTCTGAGCAGTTTGCATTCAGAATTTGCAGCCATTGCTTTTCCGCCAGTGGTAGATGCCAGTTGTTCAGCTATTTGAATAAAAGTAGTGAACGTTTGCTTAATGTCTTCAAACTGACTTGTAAGTTCATTCTCAAACTTAGACGCATTTTCCTGTATTTTGTCTAGCATATGGTTAATGGTTGCCTCCGAGCAATTACTTAAACATTTCTCCTGGTCTTTAATATTCTGACGCAGATCCTCATTTGTCTTGTATATGTCCTTTATTTCTTTCCTTATATCACTTTTCCTTGTATCAAATATTTATTTCTTTCTTTATATCATTCTTGAGGCATGGCCATTGAGGTGAACTTTACCTTCACCTCGGACAGGTCATTTCGGTCTTCTCCGTGCTCCACAGGTAAAATGGCAAGTCCAGCTAGAGTCAACATTGCCACTTAACGGGGAGTAGTTGACAATGGGGAAGGGTAAGGCCATTTTCAGTTTCAATAAATCTTCTGGAATCGACGAGTTATCCTGGCCCGACTCGCTCACACATTCTGTCTCAGCTGGAGACGATGCAGCAGCGTCTGGTCCTGGGAAATCTGTTCCAAGCAGGTAGTACCTTGAGATTGGACTTGATGCCTGTCTAGGCTTGCATAAAGCTTTAGCTGTCTTTTTTGTTTCTTTCTGCCACTCATGTCTATATATGCTTGCATATATTGTAATTGAACCTCCTCGGGTTGAGTAAATACAGGATACCTTGGGATGCTAAAAAAAAAAAAGAGGAAAAAATAACACTGCTGCTAATGGAGTTCTGCTTCAGACATCAATCTCATGTAATAGATGAGACCAAACCAGTTCATTTATAAAGGGGGTGGCTACAGTGTTCAAACTGGTACAAGAGCCCTTTTTTGCCCTTAGGGAAAAAATTCCAGCAAATCCACCCAATTATGGGTGTGTACATGTGCCAGCCTTGGGCCCAGTGCTTTAGGGATAGGCTCCAGCCCCACTGTAACTCTGACTTAGATGAAGCAGGCTGAAAATTGAGGAAAAATTGAGAGCAATCAAATATATTATTATTGAGTAAAATATTAAATGAGTGCTAAGTTTTTCATTCTTTCTTGTGAAATATTATGCAATACATTACTTGAATTACAGTAAGATCAGTGGGAGCACACATTCTGTTTCGAACTGGATGCCAGGAACCTTCTTTGAAGAGGATGGCCCATCAGGCAAGATAAAGGCCTTCTTTTAACTTTCCCATGAGAACTTGATGAATACCAATAGTTAATTGTGCCGTTGAACTCCCAAGTTTTTTTCACAAGACATTAACACTAATTATGCATACACAACCAAGTATTACGGTAATAACTGACAAGAAAACTGTCGAGTGTTGCAGGCGTTGGTTGTCAAAGGCATTTTTTATTGTAGTATCAGTACAACCTACTTCACAAAAAATTTTTTCATCAAGACAACGAAGATAACTTGTGTCAGATTAGAGTAAAATTAAAAATGTAATGAATAGAACAGATTTTAATCATTTTACAATGTACATTGTGAATCTGTGAATTAAGAAAATATTTGTTTTTAAAATATTCTGTTGCTTTAGTATGAATGGACTGTTCTTTAAAAGGCTGTTCCACTGTTAGCCATAATTTAACTGGCTATGTTAATTGTAGTCTACTGTGATTCACGTAACTTTAATTAGTTTGAAATTACTTATTTACAAGGAACCAGTTTACACATCTGATCCAATTATTTCTGCATTGTTTTAGTGCTGCATATTGATCCCTACTATGATGTTAAAAGTGGTGTCCCTCAGAAATCAGTGCTAGGGCCTTTGTTCTTATTTTAAAACTAGGTGGATGGACAGGTAACTGTAGAATCATCAGAATTATTACAGGTGGATTTGGACAGCATACAGACTTTTGCAGATTTGTGTCAGATGAAATTTAATGTAAGTAAACAAAGTATTACACATCGGAAAGTAGAAATGTTAGATGTGAATACATAATGGGAGGTATGAAATTTCAAAATACAGTTTATGAGAAGGATCCAAGAGTCATAGTGGACTCATCACTATCTACATCAAGATAACATACAGAAATTAACAAGGCGGCTAATAGTATGATAGGTTATATAACACAATGTGTACAGTACAGTTCAGCAGAGGTTATGTTCAGGTTTTATAGCATACTAATGAGGCCTCATATTGAGCACTATGTGCATTTTTGGTCTCCAAATTACAAAAATGATATAGAAGCACTACAGAAAATACAGAGAAGAGTAACTAGGCGAATCCAGGACTGAGAGATTTGAGCTGTAAGGAGAGACTGAAAACACTGAAACTTTTTTAGTTTAAACAATAGAATCTCTGAAGCCTACAAAAAAAAAACAAAAAAAAAACCTCTTAAAGGTTTAAAGACCTCTTAAGCCCAGGTCACCTTAAATTCCTTCACACCTCTCCATTAACATGTTTTGTTTTACAAATGTGCCGATCAGCACAAGCAGAAAGGAGCCTGCTATCCCATCCTCCCACCAATTCTGCTCAAGTTGTACAGAAGATTCTCACAGCTGTAGTCTGTTTATCTGGGTGTGAGGTGCCTGGAATTGTATGGGGTAAATTATATCATTTGGATACATACATTTCATGTGTGTTCTGTGTCTACAACAATCTATGTAAATGTAGGATGACAGGGAATGAGGCAGGAATATTTGAACACAACTAAAACAGAAACATTTTGTCAATTATTACTAAAACATGAAAAATGTACACATGGAGTATATAATGTGTGAAGACTTACACTAGAATTACCAGAGCCTACGAAAAAACTCGTAATTCCGTCCCACCTTAAACTGCTTCTTAAATCCCTTCACACCTCTCCGCCAGCGTCCTTTGTCTTCTAAATGTCCTGATAAAGAGAAGCTTGGAGCAGCCGGCTATTCCATCCCCCCACCAATTTAGAACGTGCACGAACTTCAGCTTGATTGAGTATCTGGGAGTGAAGTGGAGTTTTAGAGTGGAAATAATAGATCGTTATTTGGAACACACGCATTTCATGTCTGTTCAGTTTCTACAGTAATCTGTGTCAACACATTGTTAAAACAGAAACGTTTTTTTATATTCTAGTAGTAGATGACAAAATGTAGGCATAAACTATATAATGTATGAAGCCTGAAGTCCAAATAGCAAAGAAACATTTTCACAAGAATAATATAACAATTATATTCAATAATATAACTGCAGAAACAAAAAGCCGCCTAAACATGCGACATTGACACCACTTTATTGTAACTGCCTCCATGGTTCAATAGACTCAGCCCCCGCTTGGGAATCAAGAGGTCATGAGCTCGATCCTGCGCTTCTCCATGTTGAGAAGTAAACTGCTCTTAGTCTTACTGTTTTAGAATAAAAGCATACATTTGATTTCAGTCTGTAACAGCCGGTGCAATTTATGATCCTTGTAAAGGTTAGCTTTTTTTTAATTCACTTTTCATTCTCTCAGTCGCGTTCAGAATCAATCCATACAACCCCATCTGACACGGCTGTTTTCACTAAAGACGCGCTATAGCTCTGCAGTGTACCACGATGCATACAAACGCCAAACACAGTTTTATTGAGTGTCCCCGCATGTTGCTGTATGCTTTTTCTTTTGTACTCCAGGACATGCAGAGGAAAGAATGGTAAAGACCAGTAACTTCGGCGTTATATGCAATCATCAGACACTCCCCATCTGCCCGTGTCGTTCAAACACAGGAACATATATTGGTGTAAAAGTATAACAAAAGTGCACTTTTATTCAAGTGCACTTTTTCCATCGCCTTTTCCTGTAAGAAGCAATGTCTCTCTATGCTGTGGTTTCTATTACACACCTGAAAGAAAGAGACAATACATGTGAACATATCCAGCATACAGCAACATGCGGGGACTGGCAGGAACACTCAATAAAACTGAATAAAAAGAAAAGTGACGGTGAGATACGAAGAAGGCAGCTTCGCCAGCGTCTGTGTGTCAGAACCGGGGCTTTTGGGGCTTGCGTTAGTATGCATCGTGGTACAACTCAGAGCTATAGCGCGTCTGTATTCTGTTTCTTTTGTACTCCAGGGCACGCAGAGGAGAGAATAGTAAAGAGCAGTAAGTTCGGCGCTATATGCAATCATCAGACACTCCCCATCTGCCCGTTGTTTTGTTATACTTTTCAATACTTTTATACTGCTCAAACGGGCATGCTCAAAAAATACACGTGTAATGCCACGAAAAGTGCACGCAGACACTTCATTTCGCAAACAAAACAAGTGCACTTTTATTCAAAACTACCTGTATAACCAAGAAAAAGAAAGCAAGTTACAGTAGGCGATTGATACGACAGCTTGCATGGTGCAATGCTAAGAAGTGCAGATTTTCATTCCGTGCTATATAAAATCATCACATTCAAATATTAACAGTTCCCACACACCCAAGGACCGTCCTTCCTACATTTACGACACGTGTACTTGTTGCCGTGTACACACCTCTCTGTGCTATGGTTTCTATTACACTGAATGAGCACCTGACACTGTACTTTCTTCCCTGGGGAAGGTCCGCATCAGAGAATTTCCAGTTCCTGCATAAATTCACACCCGATCTGACGCTGTTCGTTTTCAAATAATATTGCATTAGTGCGATTATATTTTCACATATATTGTCTCTTTCTTTCAGGTGTGTAATAGAAACCACAGCATAGAGAGAAGTGTGTACATTGCTTCTTACAGGAAAAGGCGATGGAAAAAGTGCACTTGAATAAAAGTGCACTTTTGTTATACTTTACACCAATATATGTTCCTGTGTTTGAGCGACACGGGCAGATGGGGAGTGTCTGATGATTGCATATAGCGCCGAAGTTACTGGTCTTTACCATTCTTTCCTCTGCATGTCCTGGAGTACAAAAGAAAAAGCATACAGCAACATACGGGGACACTCAATAAAACTGAATAAAAAGAAAAGCAAGTGACGGTGAGATACGAAGAAGGCAGCTTCGGTAGCGTTTGTGTGTCAGAACCCGGGGGGTGGGGGGTAGTGTTTGGCGTTAGTATGCATCGTGGTACACTGCAGAGCTATAGAGCGTCTTTAGTGAAAACAGCCGTGTCAGATGGGGTTGTATGGATTGATTCTGAACGCGACTGAGAGAATGAAAAGTGCAATAAAAAAAGCTAACCTTTACAAGGATCATAAATTGCACCGGCTGTTACAGACTGAAATCAAATGTATGCTTTTATTCTAAAACAGTAAGACTAAGAGCAGTTTACTTCTCAAAACGGAGGGGCGCAGGATCGAACTCGTGACCCCTTGATTCCCCAGCGGGGGATAAGTCTATTGATCCACGGAGGCAGTTACAGTAAGCTGGTGTCAATGTCGCATGTTAAGGCGGCTTTTGTTTCTGCAGTTATATTTTGAATAAAAGCAATTGTGTTATTCTTGTGAAAATGTTTCTTTGCTATTAGGACTTCAGGCTTCATACATTATATAGTTTATGCCTACATTTTGTCATCTACTACTAGAATATAAAAAACGTTTCTGTTTTAACAATGTGTTGACACAGATTACTGTAGAAACGGAACAGACATGAAATGCGTGTGTTCCAAACAACGATCTATTATTTCCACTCTAAAACTCCACTTCACTCCCAGATACTCAATCAAGGCATGAGCTGAGAGAAGTTCGTGCACGTTCTAAATTGGTGGGGGGATGGAATAGCCGGCTGCTCCTAGCTTCTCTTTATCAGCACATTTAGAGGATAAAGGACGCTGGCGGAGAGGTGTGAAGGGATTTAAGAAGCAGTTTAAGGTGGGACGGAATTACGAGTTTTTTTTGTAGGCTCTGGTAATTCTAGTGTTAAGTCCAAATATCAAATAAACACTTTCACAAAAGGCACAACAATAATACATCAGTTTCCGTGGTGTAGTGGTAAGAACTGCGGACTTATTATCAAAAGGTCACCAAATCAATCCTGGGTGCCTTGCATATTTACCATTTTGAGTAGCAAGCTGCTCTTATTCTTAATATTATATGCGTCTCTAACAGCTGGTGTAAATTTATAGTACTTGTAAAAAGTTAGCGTTTTTTTTCCTCCCCTTTTATTCTCACAGTCACTATCACAACACACACCACCCCCCAATCTGACGCTATTAGTTGTTATTTGAAACTGGGAATAACTATAGATGCGAGTGGTGTTTTGAGACAATTAAACTGGAAATTCTCAGATCAGGTGGGATAAAAGCTGACACACAAACGCTGGTGAATCTGCCTTCTTGGCATATCATTGTCAGTTGAATTTTTGTTATTTGGTTGTATTGAGTGTTCCTACTTACGCTGAATTAGTATGCACCTTTTGTCCATGATGTCAAAGCCGCACTGACAAAAAACAAACATAGATGTACGCTGTATGCCGATATCGTTTTTGTTTCTAAATTAAAAACTGAAACTATTGTCGCTTACTTCTTCTTTGTTAATTTCTTCTCCATTGTCACTATTTGTGTTGATTGTGGAAATTTGCCTAAGTGCTTTCACAGTGAATATGTGGTTTTCGCTGTAAACAACATTCATTCAATATTTTTGTGAAAATTTGCCATGAGGCCAGCTTAGGAGAACATTTTTTTTTCCCCCAGCACCCCATGATGATTTGCAAGGCCAGCATTATATCACAAAGCTCTATGAGCTATGCACAAAACTTCCATGCATGCGTACTTTGAGATCGTTGCAACTCTGCTATGGGCATGTGCAACACCACATCCGTTTAAAAAAAAAAAAAAAAAAAAAAGTACATTAGCGGTTATATTAGAAGTATAGGTATCCATCGCCTTATCTACAGGTAAGTTCTGGCATTGAAGATGCAAGTCAATATGGGAGTATCTCGATAATTATAGGGGAGAGATCAGAACTACTGTACAGCAATACATACAAAAAAAAAATCAGACATATTTAAACTTCCTTTTCAAAATTGTCATTATTGTAGAGTGGGACTAGGAAAAGTTGCGAGTGATAACATTCACTGCTGTGAAACTTTCATATTGTTTAATAACTTTTAACTCCGAGTAGTGACTCAACCAGTGGCAAGTGAGTTTCAGGTGAGCCATGCAGTGTGAAAAGTTGTGAGGACAACAATCCCCCTGAACAGGATGAGCAACAAACTGACACACCAACATAAACAGCTGTTTAATGCTCCTTGAAAAAAACATTTATTGTCTCTTTATGAAAAGGATCCTGATCTGTTAACCTAGGGAAACACTGTTCATCCCCTACGTCTTCCTAGGAGGAAAGCAGTTTTCAAACTGCCATCTTTCCTTTACCGATCTGCCGTGTTGTTCCTCACACTCTTTTTAAGCTCGAGACATTTAAAGGCCATGATGCACTTACTTTAACAAAAATACAGAGGGTATGAAACACGAAACATACACAGGAGACATGTGTGAACAAGATTGGACACAAGAAGCTGGTGCCTGTTGTGCTATGAGGCTGGTTAAAAAAGAAAAAAAAAATTACAAGACAGTTCTATACATTCATATATCTATACTAATAAAAGGCAAAGCCCTCACTCACTCACTGACTCACTCACTGACTCATCACTAATTCTCCAACTTCCCGTGTGGGTGGAAGGCTGAAATTTGGCAGGTTCATTCCTTACAGCTTCCTTACAAAAGTTGGGCAGGTTTTATATCGAAATTCTACGCGTAATGGTCATAACTGGAAGCAGTTTTTCTCCATTTACTGTAATGGAGATGAGCTTCAACGCCGTGGGGGCGGAGTTTCGTGTGACATCATCACGCCTCCCACGTAATCACGCAGTACATAGAAAACCAGGAAGACCTCAAAAAAGCGCTGAAGAAAACATGCATTATATAATTGAGAAGGCAGCGAAACAATAAGAAGCGAGCGAGTGACATATACTACCATATATTCATGAGTGTTGCCAGCTCGGAAAGAAAGCACGGTGTAAACCTAAACTTTAAATTAAGTTCATAGACAGGCTACCGCTGGCGTTTCACATACACACAGGTAATGCGGGATACAAGTTTAATGAGAGGACGCAGGATATAAACGAGAGTTTTGATCACTTTGTAACTAAGTTAAAATTGTAGGTGAAGGGGTGTGCTTATGCAAATTCGAGACTGTGTTTGTGGGGATTGACAGTTAAGGCGGGTGGGGAGTCACGTCATCATCTCCCTCCCACCTCATTTTGCTCTGAGCTGAGCTCTGCTAACGCTGTTTTCGAAGCAAATTCCTCAGACTGCCACCAAATACTCACAGAAAAATCCACAAGTTAATACACACGCTGTCTCTATAGAGTTTCTACACACTGAATCCTCCAGGCACTACTTACAAAAGGTCACATTGACAATCGTGTTACGTTATTTTTAAAATCTTTCCTTTTCTTAGCACAAGCACAGCCGAGAAGCTTCGATGCATGTGCTCCATAACGCGTTAAAAAATAATGCATTAATCACACTTTGCATTACAAGCAAAGGGGAGCTTTTGTCAATGCATGATTTCCTGGTACACGATTACATTGATCAGCACATCCCGATTCATTTTACCCTCGCACCACCTTAGTTTGAGAAGAAGTATGAAAAATATGAGGTTAACACAGAAAAACAGATCACCAATTCAAGCTTTATGAATAATCGATTCGCCATCAATAATTGTTTTGGTAAAGCCATCCTCCTTCCATTTTATAATTTTTCCCACTAGCCATGATTAAATGAACGGTAAAAAGTAAGAGCAAAGCGAGGGTGACTTATTTAGGCAGGCATATATATGACAGCAACACTCATGACAATGTCAATCATGTTACGTTATTATTAAAATGTTTCCTTTTCTTTTTCATTACTTCTTTAACACACTACTTCTCCGCTGCGGTAGCGGGATTTTGCTATATATATATATATATATATATATGAATGACCTCCAAAGAGCTGAGACTTTTGATATCATGAACGTGTCTGCAAACTGGGGTCTCCTGCCCAGCAAAAGTCGAGCAGCCAGCGCGTGCATAGCTGTGCCGGCCTTTGAGACGCTGACTGCGCTTCTGCCTTAAGTCAAAGTGAGCACTTTTAATTTTTTTCATCCTCCCCCTGCGCTATAGCCCAGACAAGTGCAAACACGGGACCCCTTTTCTACACCACGGCAAAATAATATTAAGGCGATTCACAATCGAGGCGTAGGCGAGGCACAAATTTGAGCGTTCACATAGAAAATGTAATTTCAATGTACCTGTACTTCTTAAAACGTTAATGTTTTACTGTTTAATAACTTATAGACTATAATTTATTATTTTTCCCTTGCACTCAGTGACCAAACCTATACACACACATATAGACACATACAAACATACACACAAGTATATGTATGTATATATATACACACACACACACACACACACATATATATAATTTGTGTGTGTGTAGTATGTATGTGTGTGAATATATGATGTAGATAGGTATGTATGTATATATATATATATATATATATATATATATATATATATATATATATATATATATGTGTGTGTATATGTAGATATGTATATAGATATGTAGATATGAAGATATGTATATATATATCTCTATATATATATATATGTCTATATATATATATGTCTATATATATGTATGTATGTATGTGTATATATATATATGTGTGTGTGTGTGTATATATATGACAGCAGCAATCCAAGCTGTGAGAAAACAGTAAAAGGAGGCGTGTCAGGCGTGGTGGTACATTTTCTGATGCAGCTGCCGAAAACAACTTTGTGACGCTGCCGCCAAATACACAAAACAATTACTTTGACAATCATGTTACATTATTTTTAAAATGTTTCCTTTTCTTTTCATAACTTCTTTAACACATGACATCGCTGTGAAGCGCGGGTATTTTGCTATATATATATATATATATCACAGCGACACTCATAACAGTGACAAAACAATTACATTGACAATCATGTTACGTTATTTTCAAAATGTTACCTTTTCTTTTTCATTACTTCTTTAACACACTACTTCTCCGCTGCGAAGCGTGGGTATTTTGCTAGTACTGTATATACATAATACATACATATATAAATCTGTAACTATCTCTGTTTATCATAGCTGTTACATACATACTGTATAGTGCCCTGGGACAAAGACATTTTTCACTTTGATTTACCACTCTGCTCCACAGTTTACACATTAAAATTCAGATGTGAGTAAAGTTTATATTGCAAATATTGACATACATTTAGGTCACACCATGTAGAAATTACACTTTTTATTCATGATCTACACAGTTTGAAATGTATGCAGATACCTTTGACAGTCTGCTAAGTGAAACTTAAACACAACTGAATTGTTAGATTTGTAATTTTAAACTTTGGAGCAGAGGGGTAAAATAAGGAAAAATGTGTCTCTGCAGCACAATCAGTTTTGTCTGGAATGCTTGTGATGCATTACGGTAGATACAAGATAGACAACAACTATGGATCACGGAAGCAAGTATGATCAGACATTACAAGACTTATGGTGGATACTTATACCTCTAGCAGATATACAGCCAGTGCCATATGGTTAATTTGCATATTTAATTAACCATGTGTCTGTAGCCACATCCAAAACAAGCCACAAAAGTAACATTTCCTCTCAGAGACAGAAAGCACTCAATTCTGGGAAATAAGGAAAGATTTATTACTTTTAACAAAGTGTTTGAATTTTCTTTATGGAAAATGTCGGAGATCAGAAACATAAGAGACCTTCTAGCTGTGCGCTGAAAACCAAGTTCAAATAATGGAATGAGCCAGTCCCATACGACAGTTTGTGTACACAGAGACTAGAACACTGAGCCCAATGATGTACATGTAATTTACATACTACTAGTTTCTGGACATTTGTTATATTTCATTTGTGGTTATCGTTCCATCGGTGTTTTATTGATTGAGGCATAGTGGTTAGTACTGCTACCTCACAGCTCAAATATAATTTTTGGCCAGAATAATTTGCCCAGCATAACCCTTAGCCCTCATGGTTATCCATAGCAGTACTCATGATGAAGTCTTCTGCCAGCATTTCTAGCACTAGATCTCTTGCTCTGTCCATAAGCAAGTCTCCCACGACAGGAGGTGGCTTCTTTTCCAAGTCAGTCACTTGTTTCCAAATTTCAAATTCATTTTTCCAGCTTTTATATGATCTTGATTCATTTCAAACAAGGGGTATTTTGTAATTCCCAGCCATTCTCCACTACCAGCATTAGCTTTAAATGAGCTTGCACACTTGTTTTAAGAAAAAGAATACAATTTATTGATAAAGGATTATATAAATATGAGAAATGCATAAATATGTTGACATACAAGACTGGACATGTAGGCTGACTGTTCACTGGTTTTTATAGTTCTACTTTATCTTATCACAGACAAATAGTTCTTACAATACCAAGTCTTTATAGATGATGTCTAATGATGTGTGGAGTTGTTGCTTTGGTGTTGCTCCGAGTTCAAGTGGAAGATTCTTTATATATGTTGCAGTGCACTCATTCTCTTTAATGCATGACCCTTGTCGTTGCTGTGCTACTGCTTCCTCAGCTTGCCTTCTACTGACTTTTGCCACTCACTTCATAGTGGAAATAGGCATTATTCATTTTGGCCCAAGAGTTAAGAAGTTCTCTTCTTGAAGTCCTGGTTTGTCAGCATCGTCAGACTATTGGCACACAGCTTTGGCTTGAAGAGTCTCAGCTTCTGGTTCACAAAGATAAGAGTTTGTTGAATTCAGCTTTGTAAACAAGAGGCTCATAGCTTTTCGGTTCAGACATTAGGATTTAGATGTTTTTAGTCATTTTGGAAAGTAGCCCCTACCCCAGGAGAATCCCGATAGAGTTCAGCGATTACCCAGTAAATATCCCAGAGACAAAGATTCTTCTTCCAACTTGAGTGATGGGTGCATGTGCTTTTAAAGGAAGGACCCTTCACCTGATTGAATTAAAGTCAATTCCAGTTACATAAATCAGTATCTTCCAATTAGTGGGTTCTTCTGTCCATCTTGGTTGTCATCACTTGAATTATAATGTTTGTCCTTGCTCGAGTCCTTTTTGCACCTCAAGGGATCTGCAAAGGAGCCTCTGGATAGATGCTGGATCACCTCTTATTTACACCTTTGTTATCAGGAGGAGTCCAGGCAGATCCTGGTACAAACTGGAGTTCAGTCACAGTTTGGAATGCAAGTGGGGATTTTGTGCAGCTGGATGCCTGCATTCCTGTTAAATCTATTTTAACAGGCCTGAAGTACCAGAAAAGCACAGCAGAATAGACAATGCACACTTTGTCCTGCAGAAAGTGAATTGGTCTTCAGCATGCCTGTGAGAAGGTCTGCCCAGAATGATTTAAAGTTAGTGTTGTTCTCTCGTTCCATGTAGAGTTTTATTCTGTCATTTAGTACTTAAGGTACTTTGCGTCTTGCCACTCTTAAAAATGGCAATGTGACAAACTGCTGTTTCTAATTTGTAGAGTTTCCCCCAAGTTTCTGCGTCAATGATCAAACTGTAAGTATATATAGAGTTAAAAAAAGTACTAAAATATTAGCTAATGTCTGCATAAAGTTTATCATGCTTATCTTTAGTTATATATCACATATCTAGCAAGTGTTCATTCACATATTCAAACATGGAATGTGTTGGCATTTGGGGAGTAGGGGACAGTGTTTCTTCATGCTTTGATGTCCGCGTGCATTTAGAAATAAATGCAAATCATTTTACTATAGGTTCTGTTAATTGTTTTGCAATTCTGTTTCAAAATACATTTGTTTTGTAATTCTGTTTCAAAATTACTTATTTTTTCAAAACCGTTTTAACTTGAGCTGTCAAAAGCACTGTGAAGATATTGTATTTTACCCATCATCTGGTGTAGTTTACATTTTCTATTTCATTATTTTAGACCACATATGCTGGTAAAAAAGTCAGACTGAATAACTAAATTTCTTTATAATTAGAAAACAGGTAATAAGGGGATCAGATAGTACAGCCCTCTGTGCTTTGTACGACTCACTAACATGAATCTCTACCCTTGAAGACTATCAATTCACCACATTCCAGGGGACCTACCTCTAATACAATGAAAATAATGGATATTCAATGTGTAGCGCATTCATATTGCATTGACATTTTAAAATTTTCTGGTGAGCTCTGAATAAGATTGGAGGAAGTCAAATATACAACCATATATACAACCATTTGTTAGTAATGGGATAATAAAATATCTATTAATGAAATAAAAATCTATGTGATTTCATAATGCAAAATTTTAATAGGGAAATGTTACTTGATTGTTAGGACTGAAAGTGAGAGTAGAATTGATGTAAACCTTAAAAAATATGTACAATATACGCATGTATTATGATCTGTGATTTGCATGGCAATAAATTAAAGGGTTTTTCTTTCCTTATATAAAAAAAGTCACACAGAGAGAGAGAGAGAGAGAATTTTTATTGACTTACAAAGATACCAGCAAAGCAGGCAACGCATTGTATGTAATACTTTTTGGTTTCTCTTGTATGTAAAAATGATTTAATAAATAAATAAATAAATAATAGTGATTCAGCTATTCAGGAAATTGTTACAAATACATTTTCTTTGCTAATAATAATTTAATATCGTTATTGAGAGAAAACAGAACACACATATACATGTCTATACAGTGCTGATCTTTTTTTAGGACATGGATTATCTAATATTGTATACTGTTTGAAATTATTGCAATATCAATTTTAGCCCATAGTGCTGAGCCCCATCTAAACTGAAACAGGTTTATCCTACCTTAAGAAAAGATGTCGTACCACATCTACCAATGTTTGCTCACAAGATTTCCTCAATAATGCTGCAGAAAGAAAGAAAAAAAAAAGACCATAGGCATACATAGATATATTTAATAATAAAACTATAGTACATATTTTGTTTTCAACTGGCAATTTGTATCTTCAGTAACTGAATTTAGGGGCAAGTTGCAAAATTACCAAAAATTTTACCTTAAATTCTAATCCAGTGTTGCTGGGTTTGCATTACAATGACCTGGTTTTCAGCCAGGGACCTAAAATAACCAATATACGGTACAATTAAGAGAGACAACTGCTAAGAAGTCACCAGATTTGGAATTGTCAGAGGTACTCTCTCCAAGAATTTAAAAGTGAGATGTGTGCAGTGACACATACTGGTCTGAACTGGAGAGGGAAGTTTAAAGAAATGTTGCACACATTTCCAATTTTCAGTGGTTTGTACATTATCTCATTTAATAGTTATGGACTGTTGTGTTGGTGGTGGTGCTATTGTAAGTCTCTTCTGGAGGATTTGCCATTTTTTAATGCCACCTTGAATAGCATGTTTATGAAGTTTCTTATGGAAGAATAATATTGCATGCCTCCAAAACAGCTTCAAGACTTTCTACTCTAGTGATTCCTGGTAGGCCAACTCCTATTAATACAATTTTTCTTTTGGCATTTCCTTGCTTAACATTAAAAACAGAGATGGGGACAAGTCGCATATGATCAAGTCCAAGCAAGTTTCAAGTGTTAACCATCAAGTCTTGAGTCAAGTCTCAAGTCACAGTTAAGACAAATCAAGCAAGTCAAGTCAAGTCAAGGGTTCACCCTAAGCAAGTCAAGTCGAGTCCTGATAAGTTTCAAGCCAAGTCAAGTCAAGTTGCAGTACTAAAACAAACAGAGGTTAAATTTTCGATACGTTTATTTTTGCACAGAAAAATTTTTACAGAAAAGATGAACTTATATACATATATTATGTATCTTATTTGCATTGCTATATTTAAATTATATGCATATCTGTGCTACATTAATATCTGAAAATAAAATTGTGTTGCTTACACAAAATGTTTAAAACTAAGAAATCCAGTCTAAAATGTAAAATGCAATTAAATCTGAAAGGATTAGTTTACTTTGACAACAACAATGTACAGATAATGTACTCACCCCCTTGTCATCCAATATGTTCATGTCTTTCTTTCCTCAGTCAAAGAAATTGTTGTTTTTTTTTTTGAGGAAAACATTTCAGGATTTCTGTCTATATATAATGGATATGTATGGCGCCCCGAAGTTTGAACTTCCAAAATGCAGTTTAAATGCAGCTTCAGAAAGCCCGAAATGATTGGTTATTTTCCAAACAAACTGACAATTTATATACTTTTTAGCCTCAAATGCTGGTCTTGTCTCCTCTCTGTGCAGTCTGTGTGATTCGGGTAAATACAATTAATAGATGTCAAAAAAACAACAATCTCTTTTATATCTTTAATGTCAAAAACATCCTGCAATGCTGTTTTTACCTTTTTTTGTAAAGGGCATTTGAGCTTCTATACATGTTAACTGTGTAAACACTGTGTCTGCACTTTGCTGCAATCTAAGACTGTATTTACCCGAATCACACAGACTGCGCAGAGACAGCACAAGACCAGCGTTTGAGGTTAAAAAGTATATAAATTGTCCATTTGTTTAGAAAATAACCGATTGTTTCGCTAGATAAGACTCTTCCTCCTCGGCTGGAATCGTTTAGAGTCTTCTGAAGCTGCATTTAAACTGCATTTTGGAAATTCAAACTTCGCCATACATATCCATTATATAGAGAGAAATCCTGAAATGTTTTCCTCAAAAAAACAATTTCTTAATGATCGAGGAAATGTTTTATATATGACTAGCAGAATACCCGCGCTTGGCAGCGGAGAAGTAGTGTGTTAAAGAAGGTACAAAAAGAAAAGGAAAAATTTAAAAAATAACGTAACATGATTGTTAATGTAATTGTTTTGTCATTGATATGAGTGTTGTTCTCATATCTCTCTCTATATATATATATATATATATATATATATTATTATATATATATATATATATATATATATATATATATATATATATATATATATATATATATATACACACACACACACATACAGTGGTGTGAAAAACTATTGGCCCCCTTCCTGATTTCTTATTCTTTTCCATGTACCATTTAACCATTAGTCAAATATAACACAAGTAAACACAAAATGCAGTTTTTAAATTACGGTTTTTATTATTTAGGGAGAAAAAAAATCCAAACCTACATGGCCCATCTCAAAATAACCGCGCTTGGCAGCAGAGAAGTAGTGTGTTAAAGAAGGAAAGAGAAAGAAAAGGAAACATTTTGAAAATAACGTAACATGATTGTCAATATAATTGTTTTGTCACTGTTATGAGTGTCGCTGTGATATATATATATATATATATATATATATATAGCAAAATACCAGCTTCAGCGATGTCATGTGTTAAAGAAGTTATGAAAAAGAAAAGGAAATATTTTAAAAATAATGTAACATGATTGTCAAAGTAATTGTTTTGTGTATTTGGTGGCAGCGTCACAAAGTTATTTTCGTCTAGCTGCATCAGAAAATGTACCATGACATCTGACACACCTCCTTTTTACTGTTTTCTCACAGCTTGGATTGCTGCTGTCATATATATATATATATACACAAACACACACGCATACATATATATACACATACATATACTTGTGTGTATGTTTGTATGTGTCTATATGTGTGTGTATAGCTTTGGTCAATGAGTGCAACAGAAAAAAAATAAAATATAGTATATAAGTTATTAAACAGTAAAACATTAAAGTTTTAAGAAGTACAGGTACATTGAGCACTACTGGAGTGGTTGCGGGTAAACTACATTTTAAAGACTGTGTAACACAACAGGTAAGTAACTAACAGCAGCTAAAATGTATATGGATCATCTCTCGGTAGTAGATCCCTTTTGAAAGGCGCTACACGACGGCTGTGGTATAGAAATTACATTTTCTATGTGAACGTTCAAATTTGTGCCTCTGGTAATGTGCCTTACCGGCAATTAAAGAAAATTATTTTTGTGTCCTCTGCAGTGTTAAGAGAGAAAGGCTTTGGTTTGGGATAAAAGGGTGTAAAGAAAGGAAAGTTGCCTTTTTCTTTTATATAGTATAGAGAGATGTGTTTGCTGACGTTATGATCGCCTTTTGGGGACAGTCGCGGTGGGTCTTGTGTAGACTGGTGAGACGCCCCGCCATTAATCGGCTGTGATGGCACTGTCAGTCCTCCACTCGTGTGCGTGTCTTCATAATCCGAGATGAGGACCTCATAATCGTATACGTGCAAAAGAAAGTGTGAATCGCCTTAATATTATTTTGCCGTGGTGTAGAAAAGGGGTCCCGTGTTTGCACTTGTCTGGGCTATAGCGCAGGGGGAGGAAGAAAAAATTAAAAGTGCTCACTTTGACTTAAGGCAGAAGCGCAGTCAGCATCTCAAAGGCCGGCACAGCTATGCACGCGTGCTGGCTGCTCGACTTTTGCTGGGCAGGAGACCCCTTTTGTACACACGTTCATGATATCAAAAGTCTCAGCGCTCTTTGGAGGTAATTCATATATTATATATATAGCAAAATACCCTACAGCGGAGAAGTAGTGTGTTAAAGAAGTAATGAAAAGGAAACATTTTAATAATAACGTAACATGATTGACATTGTCATGAGTGTTGCTGTCATATATATTCCTGCCTAAATAAGTCACCTCGCGCTCTTACTTTTTACCGCTCATTTAATCATGGCTAGTGGCGGAAAAATTATAAAATGGAAGGAGGATGGCTTTACCAAAACAATTATTGATGGCTTAATCGATTATTCATAAAGCTTGAATTGGTGATCTGTTTTTCTGTGTTAACCTCATATTTTTTCATACTTCTTCTCAAACTAAGGTGGTGCGAGGGTAAAATGAATCGGGATGCGCTGATCAATGTAATCAGTGTACCAGGAAATCATGCATTGACAAAAGCTCCCTTTGCGTGTAATGCAAAGTGTGATTAAATGCATGATTTTTTAACGCGTTATGGAGCACATGCATAAAGCTTCTCAGCTGTGCTTGTGCTAAGAAAAGGAAAGATTTTAAAATAACGTAACACGATTGTCAATGTAACCTTTTGTAAGTAGTGCCTGGAGGATTCAGTGTGGAGAAACTCTAGAGACAGGGTGTATTAACTTGTGGATTTTTCTGTGAGTATTTGGTGGCAGTGTGATGAAGTTGCTTCGAAGACGGCGTTAGCGCAGAGCTCAGCTCAGACGAAATGAGGTAAATGGGAGGGCAGATGATGACGTGACTCCCCACCCGCCTTAACTGTCAATCCCCCACAAACACAGTCTCGAATTTGCATAAGCACACCCCTTCACCTACAATTTTAACTTAGTTACAAAGTGATCAAAACTCTCGTTTATATCCTGCATCCTCTCATTAAACTTGTATCCCGCATTACCTGTGGGCATGTGAAACGCCAGCGGTAGCCTGTCTATGAACTTAATTTAAAGTTTAGGTTTACACCTTGCTTTCTTTCCGAGGTAGCAGCACTCATGAATATGGTAGTATATGTCACTCGCTCGCTTCTTATTGTTTCGCTGCCTTCTCAATTATATAATGCATGTTTTCTTAAGCGCTTTTTGGAGGTCTTCCTGGTTTTCTACGTACTGCGTTGACAGTCAGTTCACGTGATTACGTGGGAGGCGTGATGATGTCACACGAAACTCCGCCCCCACGTCTTTCCAGCTCAACTCCATTACAGTTAATGGAGAAAAATACCTTCCAGTTATGACCATTAGGCGTAGAATTTCGAAATGAAACCTGCCCAACTTTTGTAAGTAAGCTGTAAGGAATGAGCCTGCCAAATTTCAGCCTTCTACCTACACGGGAAGTTGGAGAATTAGTGATGAGTCAGTGAGTGAGTGAGTGAGTGAGGGCTTTGCCTTTTATTAGTATAGATGCTTTAATACTTATGCTGTCCATTATAAGGCACAGTAGGGGATTTATCCACTCTTTTTAATTTAACGTTAGTGATGAATCTCGTTGATTAAAATGAACGGATCTTTTTCATTTCAGCAGAATATAAATATAATGTATGTTAATATAGCCCAGTAATGAAGTTATGAAGCTTAATCGTCATCTCTGCGGTGGAGGCACAATATACACATTTCATACATAATATATAATCTGATATATTTGTTTTCTATTTGAACTGGTTTCATTGTTATACAGCACACAACATTTTGTTGTTATTGTGAGAGTGTACACAAAAAAATTAGACACTTAACGTAACCGATTCGAACGATGAAATTATTCTTGTCTGTATGACCAAAAAGTTTTGAACAAGTTATTGAAGGAGAAGTGATTGCACCGACGCTTTCATCTTAGATTTTCATGCAGTATAATGTTACACAAGCTGCCATTCAACTAACCACATGCAGTCAGTCCATACAAACGCTTGAAAATGTGCACATTTAATATAGACATTATAGTTTACATGTAATATCGAGAAGCCCTTTCATTTCAAGTTGCATTCAACATTAAAATGTGGCTACGCCACTGGTAACGTTATAGCGTTTTATTTATGAGATGATCATCACATTTCTGATAAAAAAAACATGCAACCAAGGCCAAATTATGACAAACAGAAAAGATTAATTAAATTAATTAGTAATCATTTTATTAAATTGACTATAAAGAATTCGACTTTCTTAGCTTTCCTTGTGGTTTTTGAAGTGCCGGATGAAATTTTATGTTGTGGTTGTCGTGTCTGATACTCTTGCGTTGCATTCTCTGCATCTGGCAAATCTTTTTTTGTTAGTACGGTCTAGTTCAAAGTCCTTATAGCCAAACGTGACTATATGAGGAGCTCGACTATTGTCTGCCATGTTTGGCGCGGTTTGAGTTGTGCAGCGTTCTTCTTCTTCTTGGTAACGTTAAAGAGTTGTGCAGCGTTAAGGCAGGCCAATTATGGTGCAGCTGAGTCATAATTATTTTATTAAATTATTTTATTTTATTAAACGAATTATATTTAAAAGTTCAAGTCATTGTCGAGTCTTCCACTTTAAGTCAAGTCTCAAGTCACTTACTCTCAAGTCAAAGTCAAGTCAAGTAATTTTCTTACTTCAATGAAGCAAGTCTCAAGTCCTGAAAATTGTGACTCGAGTCTGACTCGAGTCAAGTCATGTGACTCGAGTCCCCCATCTCTGATTAAAAATAATAAAACACATTGATTATTACATGTAAATCATAAAAACTTAAAACTTTCTGACAATGATCTAATGCCCCCAAAAATTGTCAGAATGAAACAATAGAAAAATTATTCTCATGGAATTCTCATGAGCATATATCAAGGCAGGCCTACTCTATATAAAATATTTACATCAGTTTTATGGTATGGTATACTGTTAACAGTTTCCAATTGAAATTGCACTTAACGATATTAGAAATATAGTACATCTCCCCAATACTGATCCTGCTAAATCCCAGTACTCCATTTTAAACAAATTAAATTATTTCATCAGGATACATTTACCTGATTTATATAAAATAATTTCTCAACTGAGACCTTCCACCTGTGTCCTTGACCCAATACCAACAAGTTTTTTCAAAGTATCCGAGGTGCTAATTGATAGTTATTCTTGACATAGTAAACTCGTCATTAGATATGGGGGTCTTTCCAGACTGTCTTACAGTGCTGTAGTTAACCCACTGCTCAAGAAAAATCATCTCAATTCCACGGTTTTTGAAAATTTTAGTCCTATTTTCAACCTGCCTTAAGTAAAATCCTAGTGAAGGCAGTCATACAACTAAATAACCACATCAATAAACATGCTATTCTTGATAAGTTTCAGTTGGGTTTTAGAAAAATCACAATACAGAAAATGCACTTGTTAAAGTAGTAAATGACTTGCGGGTAAATGCAAACAGAGGCCGTTTATCTGTTCTCATCCTCTTAGATCGGAGTGCCGCATTTGATACCACTGATAACAATATTCTTAGAAATCGCCTTAGTCAATAGGTGGGCCTCTCTGAGAGTGTCTTAAATTGGTTTGAGTCCCAGCTGGCAGGTAGAAAATTCTGTTAGTTGAGGTAATTATACTTCAAAGACTGCTACTCTTTTCTATTTACATGCTTCCGTTAGGTCAGCTTACCTCGGGGCATGACGTGAGCTACCACAGCTATCCTGAAGACACACAACTGTATTTATCAATAGAGCCTGATGACCCCCGACTCTCCCGATTCACTGACAAAATGTCTTGTGTTTGAGTGGATGAGAAGTAATTTACTCAATAAGGAGAAAAACTTTAGTGATTGGCAAAAATGGACGTAATGAGGGTATTAGAACAAAAACTTCACCCATTCGGATTGAAATTCTAGACGGAGGTAAAGAATTTAAGGGTAAATATTGATTCTGACCTGAATTTTAAAATCACTTATTAATCAGATTACTAGGACAGCATTTTTTCGCTTAAGAAATAAAGCAAAAAAGTTAGACCTTTTATAACAAGATGCTGAGAAATTAGTTCACGCTTTTGTTTTCAGTCGCCTAGATTACTGTAATGCACTCCTCTCAGGACTACCCAAAAAAGACAATCAGTTGCAACTAGTGCAGAATGCAACTGTTAGAATCTTAACTAGGGAAAGAAAATCTGAACACATTTCTCCAGTTTTGATTTCATTACATTGGTTCCCTGTGTCATTTAGAATTGACTTTAAAATACTGCTTATGGTTTACAAAGACTTAAATAATCTCGCTCCATCCTATATTTTACAATGTCTTTCACCTTACACTCCAAATCGTAACCTTAGATCTTCAAATGAGTGTCTGCTTATTATTCCAAGAGCTAAACTTGAGAAGTGGTGAGGCAGCCTTCTGCTGTTATGCACCTAAAATCTGGAATAGCTTACCAAAAGAAATTTGCCAGGCTAATACAGTGGATCACTTTAAAATACTACTAAAAACACATTTTAACATGGCTTTCTCATAGCCTCATTTTAGCTTAATCCTGATACTAAATATATGCATTTAATTATCATTCATGGTGGCTCCAAAATCCGTACTAACCCATACTTTCTCTGCAGTTTTTTCCGGTTGTCTGTGATGGCGATCTTCACCACCACCCGATCAAAGCACCGTGATGTCCCTACATTGATGGATTAAATGCCAGAAGACCACATTACCATCATCATCTTCTTCAATGTGAACCCTGAATACCATGAGGACTGATTGAGGTCATTTATGTTAGGTAGAATGCCTAGAGGGGGCTGGGTGGTCTCGTGGCCTTGAAACCCCTGCAGATTTTTTTTTTCTCCAGCTGTCTGGAGTTTTTTTTTTTGTCCTGTTCTCCTTGTTAATGAATATTGCCCAATTTTAATATATTTTGTCTTTGTTCTCTTTCTTCATCCTGTAAAGGACTTTCAGTTACATCATCATTTGTATGAAAATGTGCTATATAAATAAATGTTGTTGAAATTTAAAATTACCCATTAAATCACTTTAAAATGTAACATTATGTTATTCCTACTCAATGTCAATAAATTCTTCGAAATATTGTGAAATGGTAATATCTTTGATATTCAGTTAGTTTGAAACTGTGCAGTTTCATTGCACATTAACAAAATGTGACCCCCCTTCTGTTACTTTAAATCTACTCAGATTACCTATTTGTCAGGTTTGGTATTATTTTGCTTCCTTTACCAAGATATCAGTGGATATTTTCAGTTATTTTACCACATTATGACTAAATTTGAAATCAAGTTAAATATTATGAATTGTGTCTCAAACAAACAAGACAAATTGATAATTAAATATTAGTTAGAACACAAATTTATCCCAACACACATTTAAACTTACCACTTAAACTCATGTCAAAGCACATCTGGAAGCAACATTTTATGATATCACATACTGATTCATCGGTGAGATAGGCTCCAACTGGAACGAGTAGTAGTGTTTTCAAAATCTAGAATTTGAGGCATAAAATCAAGGTCAAAAATGAAAATTACAGTATATCATGATTTAGAATATTAAAATTCATCCCATTAGATTATTACACTTAAATACTAGATTTATAAATGTAACTTTTTATACATTACAGACAATGGAGTTTTTGAGAAATACAAAACATAATCCAAACCCATTAAACAAATTAAGTCTGCCCTTGGTGCTCAACACAGTTTGACAATATGAACTGCTGTATACAGCATGGACTTCACCCTGATGTCACTGTGCAGTTGGTCACTCTCTATTGCACTGTCCTTGGAATCCCCACTTTCATAACTTGTTACGTTTGTAATTATTACAGAAATGCACATTTTTGGTTGCCACTCATAAGTCATGCAGTGATATTAATGGGCTTTACACTTTTAGAAGCGTTTTCTGGCATACTGAGGTAAAAGGTGTATGGACAGCTAGAGCAAATGTTACATCATTAGATAGATGTAACATTTTGTCCCCAAGGGGAAATATTGGCTTTTTACAGAAGCTGTTTAAATAAAGAGGTACATAAAAAGGTAAATAAATAAATAAATACACACACTTTTGTATGAAGACACACCAGAATGACTGAAAAGCAAGAAAATCAAAGTACTCTGCGTTACTGTGACAGAAAGAAAATGTGCATCATTGTCCACAATGGCACTCAGTTTCTGGGCCTCTCATGAACTGATGTCACCAATCTACCACACCATAGCATTAAAAAAACAAAAACAATTGCACTGGTCATCAGAATTATAGAAGATGTGAAGGATGTCACTTCCCACTGTAAAGGAATACAGTCTCCTAAGGAAAAAAGCCTGCTCCTTTCTTACATTGTTCCTTTGTGTTCTGGGACCAGTCCAAACTTTCTTTAATGCGGACCCTCAAGTATGTGTAGGAGTCGACGACCTCTGCATCCACTCCTTGAATAGTGACCAGAAATAGAGGCTCCTTGGTGCAGCAAAAGTCAATAACCAATTCCTTGGTTTTGCTGCTGTTAAGATGCAGACAATTTTCTTTCCATCAAGAAACAAGCCTATCCACCCAACTCCAATACTTTGTCTCATCCTCTTTATCAATACACTCCATAAGTGAAGAATCGCCTTGAATTTCTACAAGTAACATGACATGGTGTTATATTTGTAGTCAGAGATGTACAGAAGACAGGACTGGTCTTTGTGGTGCTCCAGTGTTGCTTACACTGTTGTGTTGCTGAAATACAGTCCTTGACTCTCACAAACTGTGGGTCTGCCCGAGAGATAGTCCATTATCTAGGTCACACTTTCTCCATCCACCTGCATACCTCCGAGTTTAACCCTTAACAGGAATGGCTGAATGGTACTGAAGGTGCTGGAGTATTCAAAAAACTTAATTCTCATAGTGCTATCAGCTTCTTTGAACTCAATTTTAAATTAAACCTTATGATGTTTAAAAGCTTGTATGCAAAAATCTAACAATAAGAAAAACAAATTGGTTTACTTCCAATTATAAGCAGCAAGGGAGATAAAGTTGGCAAAGAGGACAGCTAGCACTATAGGTATATAAGGATCAGAAACAGTAAAAATTCCCATTAACAAAGCTTAATCAGAAAGCAGACAGTTAATTTTCATTTATTTGGCTGATGGTGACAAGTGCATTCAATGTAAAAGTAAGCTCTAATCACATAAAGGGAAACAGTAGTCTAAAAAGCAGTGGACACATTAAATCTGCTACATGTAAAAACCAAATAACAGACTAATATTTTGGTAACATTTACTTAGCAAAATGGACAGCCAAAAAGAGATGCAACTATTGTAACAACTTCTAACTTTTAAATAAAATCTACTGCTCAAATAAATTAAGGGAACACTTAATTATCATGGTCTAACAACAAAATGGTTAATTAAACTTCAGGGATATCAGTCTGTCTAGTTAGGACGCACAAGTCATCATGAATCAACTTCACCTGCTCTGGTGCAAATGAAAGTGACAACAGGTGCAATGGAGAGGCAACAGGAAGACCCCCCGCAAAAAAGGGAATGATTTTTCAGGAGGTGGCCACAGACACTTGCTTTCTCCAGGTTATCCTTCCTGACCCAATTCTTCTCTAGATTTGCATTTTGCTAGTGTCCTTGTCATTACTGGTAGCATAAGGCTGTACCTGCAGCCAACTCAGGCTGCACAGGTAGTCCAGCTCCTCCACGATGGTACATCCATATGAGTCTCAAGAGCATTGAGGAGATGCCAGGATATGGGCTGTTATGCGAGGAATGCCTTCATCATCCAGAAACTGCCTAAACGCATTAGTCGTGCCTTGCACCAGGACAAACCCAGGGCCCATTGCACCAGCAGAAGGTCTGACAAGAGTTCTGAGGATTTCATCAGGATATCATTGCTTAGAATGAGGAGGTCTGTGCAACCCTCCAAGGATATCCCTCCCGCTGACCATCCCTGATCCATGACAAACTGGTCATGCTGGGTGAAGTTGTGGGTTGCACAATGTTCATGACAGCATCTCCAGACTCTTTCGTGACAGTAACATGTGCTCCCGTCTGAATCTGCTCTCATCTGTAAAGAGAATGGGGCACCAACGACGTAGCTGCCAATTGTGTTCTCTGGTGATTGACAATTGAGATGCATGGTGATGGACACTGAGTACAGGTCCCACCACAGGACCTCAGGCCTCATGGAGTTTGTTTTAACCATTTGGTCAGAAACAAACACTAGTAGCCAGCTAGAGGTCATTCTGTAGGGCTCTGGCAGTGCTCCTCCTGTTCCTCCTCACACAAAAGAGCAGATACCAGTCCTGCTACTGGCTTGATGCCCTTCTATGGCCTTATCAACCAGTTCCTTGCGTAACAGCCCAGGTAAAATGGTACAAGTATAACAAAACAAGTGCATTTTTATTCAAGAATTTTAACCTTTTTTAACCTTTTGTGAAAGTGTTTATTGCATATTTGTATTTCAGGCTTCACACATTATACATTTTGTCTATTATTAAAACATGAAAAACGTTTGTGTTAACGTTTTTACATACATTGGTGAGGACACTGAACATACATGAAATGTATGTATTGCAAATGATGTAATTTTTTACCCTATAAAACTCCACACTTCACTCGAAGATAAACACTGAGCAATAAGAAACTTCTTTGCGAACTGAACTGCGGCGGTGGGCGGGGGGTAAGGGATAGCAGGCTGCTTGCTGCTTATCGACACATTTACTAGACAAAAGGCGCTGATAGAGAGGTGAGAAAGGATTTAAGGTGAGCCGGATCTACAAGTTTTCTCGTAGGCTGTAGTAATTCTAGTGTTAAGTGTTCCCTTAAATTTTTCTGAGTAGTGCATATACAAAAAATTAAAAATTCTTTGAGAATTTCAGTTTTTGATCAATGTATAAAATTTTGCCAAACCAGACAAAGTAATATTGAAAAAAGTACAACCACAACACCTCAAATCGCTGGAAGTGGAAGGGTCTTTGAGTCATGAAGGATGCAAACAGACTGCTAGTTTGTGCCATAGCTCTCTCTATACATCCAAGAACATAATGCTGTGTTTTGATTTATCTGAACAATAGCTCGAAATATTTTGCTTTGTCAACTGAGATACGTACAGAAACAACTAGCATTATGTTTTAGATTCAATAACTTTCAACTGTTTTCAAGGAGATTTGACATTTATCTATTTCCATGGGTCTGCAAGGATTTAAAAAACTGTCAATTTCAAGCTTTTTATGAACATGTGGGAACCTTGAGTGCACATGGTTAAGTGAAACATGTAAATATTAATGACAGTCTCTGTTATCTGAAATTTGTTTCTTGAAATTTGTTGTGGAAGCCCAGACACAATTCAATATTAACATAGTTGGGATAGTTGAGAACAAAAATTGTGGAAAAATATCAACAATCTCCAGAGATCTTCATGTTCCTTTGTCCACTGTGCACAACACATGGCACTGTAGCTAATCTCCCTGGATGTGGACGGAAGAGAAAAATTGATAAAAGACTGCAACGAAAGATAGTCCGAATAGTGGATAAACAGCCCCAATCAACTTCAAAACATATTCAAGCTGTTCTGCAGACTCGGGGTGCAACAGTGTCAGCTCGAACTGTCCGTCGTCATCTGAACAAAATGAAACGCTATGGCAGGAGAGCCAGGAGGACCCCACTGCTGACACAGAAACATAAAAAAGCCAGACTGGAGTTTGCCAAAATGTACTTGAGGAAGCCAAAATCCTTCTAAACGAACATCTTGTGGACAGATGAGATCAAGGTAGAGCTTTTTGGTAAAGCTCATCATTTTACTGTTTACAGAAAACAGAATGAAGCCAACGAAGAACACAGTAACTACAGTCAAACATGGTGGAAGTTCTAAGATGTTTTGCTGCATCTGGCAGTGGATGCCTTGTGTGTGTGTACAAGGAATCATGAAACCTGAAGACTACCAAAAGATACTGGGGCACAATATAGGGCCCAGTGTCAGAAAGCTGGGTCAGCATCAGAGGTCATGGGTGTTCCAGCAGGACAATGACTCCAAACATACCTTTAAAAGCACCCAGAAATGGTTGAAGACAAAGCGCTGGAGTGTTCCGAAGTGGCCAGCAATGAGTCCGGATCTAAATCCAATTGAACACTGTGAACGATAGGGGGCGCTCTCGCTCCCTTGAACCCCTGTCCACGACTCCAGACACCAGGTAAAAGTCCTCAAAGTTGACTTTATTTCCTTGCCACAGTGCACAAAGCACACTCTCCACCACAATACTCATTAAACTCACAAATACTCAATACTAAACAATCCTCCAGCTCCCAGACGCGTTGCCACCCTTCCACCCAGCTCATCTCGTTGTCTGGGAGTTCCCATAGTCCTTTTATACCTCCTGACCCGGAAGCGTTTCTGCCCAATAGTCCACAAGTCCTTTTCCTTCCGGGTCAGGGTAAATAGTCCCTTTCTTCAACCCGGAAGTCCGTCGCTCTTCCTGTGACGAACCTCCGGGTCACAGGGCACGAAGAAGCCCTCGGTCCTCCCTGCAGCTCCCTCCTGTGGCCCCCACGGCATCCAGCAGGGCTTTGCATAAAAACTCCAATGTCCATGATGCCCTGCTGGTCTTCTGGGGACCTCCACGCTGCAAGGAGGGCTCCACCTGGCAGCTTGGGGGTATTGGCCGGGATAAATGGCCGGCCATCCATTACAGTATTCCCCCAGCGACGAATTATTATTCGGAGCGGCCTGCCCCGAGAGGGAAGTCTTCCTCCAAGAGGACGTCCTGGTTAAGCCTTGATTAAAACGAACATCTTGGTCCCTGGAGAACCTAGGGGGAATATTATTCCAAATTGACATCTTGTTCCCCTCTCTCCAAGGACAGTTCCGCCAAATATGGCCCAACCTTCGGCACCCGTAACACTAACTCTGTCCTCCTGGTATTCTTCCCCTATGGGACTGAAAACAATAAGGAACTGTTAGGTCCGCCCCTTTTGCTGGGAGAGAAACCCCTGCCGCCTCTACTGGTGCTTTTTCTCTTTTTGCTTCTTTCCCTTTCTTGTCAGGAGACCCCCGTTTTATTTTCGGGATCTCCTGCTTAATCTGGGGCTTGTCCACAGTCTGAGTCTCTCCATTAAGTAAGGATAGACCCTTTACTGTTTGCACCCCTTTACTTTTACAAATTACCGGCGGCGGCGTCTTCAGGGCTGCCTCGCTCCGGGAGTCAGCACCGTCTAGCTGTCCCGGATCGATTAGCCCTTCCGCCGACCACTCGGTTAACGCACCGACCTCTCTTGTAGGGTACGCCGTGTATTGGCACCCGCTACTTATTAAACGGGCCCGGATCACACCGCGTCCCTCTATTATATACGATACGGGTCTCGCTTACCTGTCCAAATCGCCGCACGTAGGCCCTCACCTTCTCCAACGGCTCTCTGGCTGCCGCTCCCAAATCCCCGACGATCTTTTCAATGGTCGTCAGGACCTGCAAGACACTCGCTCACGGGCTCGATTAGTTTTCGAGCTCCGTAAGTTTATATAATTATTCATTTCGACCGGCAGAACACTCACTTCCTCGTTCATGTTACCTGCCGACAGGGAGCCAATGAGCACGCCTGCTTCAGGCACGTGCTCTGGACGGTCTCTGGAGGCTTCTGGGATTTGGAGTTCTCAGAGGGTCGAGTTGCCTTCTTCGGCAAACTGCGGTCTGTCTTTAATACTTTAGCGACATCCCGATCAGCTACTTCCCGACCCTCCTTACCTTCTTGTGGTTTGAGCGATGCCTCGCTCGCCTCCCCTTCGGAAAGACCAAGTCTGTTCCTTCGGGCTTGAAGGTGCAAACAGCAGGACGCGGAGCTCCTCCTTCCCAGAATGCACCGGGTTTGCTACCGTGTCCCTCGTCGGCTGCCATCATGCGGAAGTCGATTTCTAGGTGCTCTGGCTTCGACAGGAGAAGGCCGTCGTCTTCGGGGCAGTCTCCTTTTCCCTCGGAGCCTCCAGGTGGTCATCTCCAAGGTACATGCACGGACAAGGTGAGAAACAATAAAAGGATTTTTAAAGTCGTTCCCGGCACGTACCTTAGAGGGATCGTTGCTTCCTGGAGGTTTCTCCGGACTTGTAAGGCCTCTCCTTAACTCCTCCCGAGCGTCGGCCATTGCACCTACGGCACTCCCGCTGGCGTTGTCGCTTTGCTTGCCCTTCTTTTTCCCATTTTGGACTTGGTTTTTCGGGTTTTGGCGATGCTGTGGTGATTCCGATTCCGTAGTCTTCGGGTTCGTTTCCCACAGAAATTTTTGATTCAGGTCCTCTGCAAACGACGCTAGAGTATCCTGCCGACTACGCCACTGTGAACGATAGGGGGCGCTCTCGCTCCCTTGAACCCCTGTCCACGACTCCAGACACCAGGTAAAAGTCCTCAAGTTGACTTTATTTTCTTGCCACAGTGCACAAAGCACACTCTCCACCACAATACTCATTAAACTCACAAATACTCAATACAGTAATCCCTCGCTATATCGCGCTTTGACTTTCGCGGTTTCACTCTATCGCGGATTTTAAATGTAAGCACATCTAAACATATATCACAGATTTTTGCTGGTTGCGCTTTCTGGACAATGGGTCTTTTAATTTAGGTTACATGCTTCCTCAGTTTGATTGCCCAGTTGATTTCATACAAGGGACGCTATTGGCGGATGGCTTAGAAGCTACCCAATTAGAGCATGTATTGCATATTAACTAAAACTCCTCAATGCTATAAGATAAGCTTCCCGCGCTGTGCTTGTTTGCTTCTCTCTATCTCTCTCACTCTCTCTGCCTGACGGAGGGGGTGTGAGCAGAGGGGCTGTTTGCACAGAGGACACGGACGCTCCTCTACAAAATGCTGCTTTATCGCGGTGCTTCTGTATACTTAAAAGCATGTATTGATTTTTTGATAGTTTGCTTTTCTTTGCGAGCGCTCTCTGACATTCTCTGCTCCTGACGCGATCCTTTATGATGGCGCTCCTTTGAAGATAAGATATGTTTGCTTTCTTTTAATTGTGAGAAAGAACTGCCATCTCTGTCTTGTAATGAAGCACAGTTTAAACGTTTGACTAAAGGGTGTTATTTCATGTCTAGAGGGCTCTAATAATGTTAACAGGGTGGGAGAGTTTATAAGGGCTTAAAATATATAAAAATAACCACACAAACATATGGTTTCTACTTCGCGGATTTTCACCTATCGCGGGGGGGTCTGGAACGCAACCCCCGCGATCGAGGAGGGATTACTGTACTAAACAATCCTCCAGCTCCCAGACGCGTTGCCACCCTTCCACCCAGCTCAGCTCGTTGTCTGGGAGTTCCCATAGTCCTTTTATACCTCCTGACCCGGAAGTGTTTCTGCCCAATAGTCCACAAGTCCTTTTCCTTCCGGGTCAGGGTAAATAGTCCCTTTCTTCAACCCGGAAGTCCGTCGCTCTTCCTGTGACAAACCTCCGGGTCACAGGGCACGAAGAAGCCCTCAGTCCTCCCTGCAGCTCCCTCCTGTGGCCCCCACGGCATCCAGCAGAGCTTTGCATAAAAACTCCAATGTCCATGATGCCCTGCTGGTCTTCTGGGGACCTCCACGCTGCAAGGAGGGCTCCACCTGGCGGCTTGGGGGTATTGGCCGGGATAAATGGCCGGCCATCCATTACAACACTTATGGAGAGATCTCAAAATTGCTGTTGGGAGAAGGCACCCTTCAAATGTGAAAGACCTTGAGCAGTTTGCAAAAGAAGAGTGGTTGGAAATTCCAGTTGAGAGGTGTAACAAGCTTGTTGATGGTTATAGGAAGCTCTTGATTTCAGTTATTTTTTCTAAAGGCGTGCAACCAAATATTAAGTTGAGGGTGCCAATAAGTTTGTCCAGTCTGGTTTTGGAGTTGTGTGTGAAATGTCAGTTTTGGCTTTACCCCCGTTTTTTGTGTTGTTCCAATGCACATAAAGGAAATAAACATGTGTATACCAAAACATTTGTAATTGCAAGAATTTTCTGGGAGAAATGGTGCATTTTCTGGGAAAATTCCAGGAGTCCCGATAATTTCGGCCATGACTGCAAGTTAATCTCTCAATACACTATTGCATAAATTTCCAAGTGTTCACAAAGTACTAATTAAGCATCCACAGTATAAATAAGCACTAATTAAGCATAATCCACAGTAAGGCTGAGTGTTCATTAAATTTTTTACATGATGCCCCTTGTAACATTACGCTAATCAGGTTAATTATAGTTTCTATTTTAAATGTCTGTGACAGCATTGTAGATGTAATCTACTAAGGACATTTTACTTACAAATAACTAATCTTCAAAACACATGGACAGAGAGGTTTGCCTGGCAATAAAAGGTCATGCAACAAGTGTTTTAACAGGTTATTTTATGGTTATATTATAACATCCTTCCACTCTAAATCAAGAGAACCAAAGAAAGTAAGAAGCAGCAGTATAAAAAAAAAAAAAAAAAGGACTATACCTGAAGAATATTCAAAAGAACAATCTCATCAACGGCTGGGTCTGTCCCTACAAAAGTGGCATGTGTCACTGCTTCAGTTACTTTATTAATCACTTGTGCTGCTCCTTTGCAACTAGAAACTATCATTCCAGGGGGAACAAAATAAAAATCAATTAGAACGTTTTACTGTTTCGTCAAGAGTACTATTTTGACTGTTGACCAAATTCCATTTTATACATTAATTCCAAATACTGCAAACAACAAAATAACACTAAACATACTTATCAATATAAACTTTAAAATCTTCAGGTCATTATGTTTAACATCTCAAAAAACTATATCAAGTCTCAGGGTGTTTCCAAATTATGTGGCACTTGCAGGGTTTTTGAAGACAATGGAATATGCAGTGTCGGTTAGTGAAACAGGCAGGAAATGCACATACATAGAAGAGTATCAAGAGCGTCTCCATTGAGTCCGCAACTCCATGTAGGCCAATGCCTCAATGCAGTTAAAACTAATCCTGTTATGTGGTTAACACTTGCTACACACATAATAGCAAATATCTACTCACACTATATGAGATGGTTCAAAATCAAAACAAGTTTATAGGAACTCTGAAATAATGGAAGAGTCTATTTTTTTGCTAAAGGCTATTTTTATTAAGGGTTAAGAATTTGTTGACTACTAAATGAAAGACAGCAAGAGGAGGTCATGAACTTGCAGAATTACAGTTTATTATAACTATTTATGTACCATTAGAAAGTTATTGTAGCTTCGAAATTTTTCTGCATGTCCTGTATTTTGTAGTTTGTAATTTTAAATTTATGTATACTTCTTACCTTAGCTAATAAGTAAATAAGCTTAAAATTATTCAATACTTTAACTTGTGCTGCGATGCTATCTTGTTTCAATATGCACATGGTTATTTTGGGTTCCACCCAGCAACATAGCAATGAAGGTTGCTAGTGGGTTGTGACAGGAAGTCTCCAAAACTGATCTTCAAAAATTCTGAATAAACTATAAAAATAATAGCAAATGATTTTCCCTGTAACAATATCTACTCATTTGATTTTTGACAACAATTTTTTAAACAGTGTTTAGTCTGCATTAATTGCATATCTGACTTTCTGGTTTTGACCAAAGCTTGCTAAAGACTTGGTGCCAAGAAGTGTGCTAGGCGTGACATCTGGACAGAGGAAGAAGGAAAAGGAAATTTGATGGTGGAACAGGAAGTACAGGATAGTATATAGAGGAAAAGGTTTGGTGAAATGTAAGAGTACTAGGAGATAAAGTGTAAGGTGAAGGAAGAGATGACAAAGGTTAAAGAAAAGAAGTAGGATGAGTTGCGAGACTGGTCAGACACTAAGGAGGGAGAAAAGGACCTATACTGATTGGCTAGACAGACGGGCTGAGCTGAGAAAGATGTGTAGCAGGTTAAGGTAATAAAGGATACAGATGGAAACATACTCACAAGTGAGGAGAGTGTGTTGAGCGGCTGATGAATGGAGAGAGAGAGAGAGAGAGAGAGAAGGGTTGGATGATGTGGCAAAAGTGAATTAGGAAGTGCAACAGATCAGCAAGAAGGAAGCAAGGACAGCTCTAAAGAGGATGAAGAATGGAAAGGCCATCGGTCCAGATGACATTCCTCTGGAAGCATGGAAGTGTTTAGGAGAGATGGCAGTGGAGTTTTTAAAAGTTTGTTTAATAGAATCTTAGAAAGTGAGAGGATGCCCGAGGAGTGGAGAAGTGTACTGGTGCCAATATTTAATAATAAGGGGGATGTGCAGAGCTGTAGTAACTATGGGGGATACAATCGATTAGCCACAGCATGAAGTTATGGGAAAAAGTAGTGGAAGCTAGGTTAAGAAGGGAGGTGAGGATTAGTGAGCAGCAGTATGGGTTCGTGCCAGGAAAGAGCACCACAGAAGTGTTCGGAGGGTGTTGAGAGAGGTATAGAAGGCCAGAAGGAGTTTCATTGTGTCTTTGTGGACCTGGAGAAAGCATATGACAGGATGCCTCGAGTGGAGCTGTGGTATTGTATGAGGAAGTCAGTAGTGGCAGAGAAGTACTTAAGAGTGGTACAGGATATGTACGAGGGAAGTGGGACAGTGGCGAGGTCTGCAGTAGGAGCGACAGATGCATTCAACATGGAGGTGGGATTACATTAGGGATCGGCTCAGAGCCCTTTCTTACTTGCAATGGTGATGGACAGGTCAACGGATGAGATTAGACAGGAGTCTCCGTGGACTATTATGTTTGCTGATGACACTGATCTGTAGCGAGAGTAGGGAGCAGGTTGAGGAGACCCTGGGGAGATGGAGATTTGCTCCAGAGAGGAGAGGAATGAAGGTCAGTAGGAACATGTGTGTAAAAGGGAGGGAGGTCAGAGAAATGGTGAGGATGCAGGGAGTAGAGTTGAAAGAAAGGAAAAAAAGTTTTAATCTCATTTCTTGGAACAAATTATTTTGTTAGTTGACCATGACTTTAGTCTTAGCTCTGCTTTTGTAAAATTACATTGGTTATCAACTCTTCCATTACATCTTTTGATTTACAAGTGATTTCACATTCTGGATTTATTAGAATACTGTCTTCTTAGTATCAACTTTGCTTACAAATAAAATCCCATTGCTTCTTGTAATTCCACTGTTATTTAAATTACTGCCATCTGGTGGAGTCAGTGCACTTGAATGTTTTTCTGCATTACTTACATTCATTTTTGTTTTACTTAACAGTTATCAATGTATCCTCAAAAGGTTCTCAACCCAGTACAGTTACATACAGTCTAACTTGGATGATAAAGGTGCAAGGACATCCCTCATACTAAGGCTGTCATATCAAATTTTACTTTTCAAATGCAATGGCAAAAATAGTCAACAGCAAAAACTAATATTTGAATCTAAAACAATGGTTTTGTTTCATTTCGCTTGCACTAACTTAAGCATACTGTAGATTTACTCCAGACACATTATGTAATAATGAGGTATTTTACAAATCTGACTTTACACACGACTTCTAAAAATTAGCCTGTAGACACGTTTTTCAAGATTTCCAAAACTCTTCAGCAACTGGGGTCTACTGCATTCCCTGCAACTCAGACTAGTCTGCAACTTACACTAACAAAACCAAACAGGTTCATTTTGGTTAAAGTCATAGGAGTGGGTTCCTGTATGTGCAAGAGTTAACCTATTGCAGCTCACCAGGAAGTATACAAGGCAGACACCAATGAAAGGGGCAATTTTGGATCTTGTAACACGAGAGAGAGAGAGTTGTTTGTCTGATGTCGTGTTTGTTGTACCATGGCAGATTGGAAAAAGGACACATAATAGGCTGATTGAATCTGAAAGTGTTATACCTGGAAAGCATTCATACAGGCACCGGTGCCATTAGTCAGCATATTTGGCTTTTAGAATGTAGCAAGCTCACAATATTTTAGTGATTTTAAACTGTGCTGGTAAGTCATTATGCAGTTGTATCATTTTTTAATTTTAGGCATGACTAGTCTGATATCCTCAGACTACAAATCGTGTAATGGACTGTTGGCTTTAGGAGAGGGAAAAAAAAACTAAAAAAAAAAAACTATAAATTTATGCAATCATATCGGATTGTCTGAGTTTCTTATGCTGATTACAAGTAAAAGATCTAATGCAAAGTGTGCTCTTATCCACGTTTCTCTTTGATTACATCAATTCGTGCATACAGAGAATCCTGTATTTATTAAGGGTTGTGCTTTCATATGTCACATTCTTTTGAGTTGCAGTTTTCACAAATGTCTTCAGCAACAGTATACAAATCAGAAATACTTCATGCTTTATAAATGCACCACATGCAAAAACATATTCATAAAAAATATAGGAAAAGCACATTCAGCACAAACATACATGTAGCACATTTTTTAACCAACAGTAAATATAAATATGTGAATACTTACTTTTTTTAAATCAGAATTTTATGTTAATTTGAAAGGTCTGTCCAGAACTCCGCACTACCAGATAAAATTAAATTAATAAACCTGTAATGGATGGTCAATTTGGTTTGTTTTGTAAATTATTTTTGGTATCGATTGTATGTGTGTTTACATTGTACAAAACTCATTTAAATAAAGCATGCATGATTTGAGAAAACTATTGTGGATTGAACTTTTTTTCTTTACAAATATTTTAACATGAACTAAAAAAAAAAAAAATTGAGTAAACCATTAACAAATGTAAAATTTATATTGTGGTTTTAAATGTGCTCTAGAAATAAATTGGCATCAGTAATGTCATAGCCAAAGTGTTTTAAATTAAAACATACAATGAACATAAATAAAACAGACAAAGTACAATAAAACAAAATACAGCCAGCAGTGAGTTGATGAAAAAGAAAGAAGAGGACTATGAGCAGAGAAACCATCAGTATCAGTGAATGTCACTAAAAGCTAGAGAAAAGAAATGAGTCTTCAATCTAGTTTTAAACAGCTCAATTGAAGGTGCAGCTGCTGCAAAGGCCCTGTCCCCTTTAGTTTTACACTTAGTGCAAGGGGGACCATAAGAGAAAACTGACCAGTACATCCAAGTTCTCTTGATGGCTGGTGTAAAACACACAATTCAGATCAAGAGGTAGGAGCATACCCATATAAAGATTTAAAAACTAGCAACAAAATTTTAAAGTCAATTCTGCAACTAATAGTGTAAATATTGAAGAAACAGAATCAAAAGTTTCTTGCCCCAACTATAAAGTGACCTGCAGCATTCTGAACCAACTGCAGTCTACATATAAAGGATCTACTGATCCCAGAATAAAATGAGTTGCAGTAATCAAGCCAAAAAAAGATAAACGAATGAGTAGCTTTCAATATCCCTAGGTGATAAAAAAAGGTTTGACCTTAGCTAAAAGACCAAGCTGTAATAAGTGACTCGACTACAGAGTTACTTTTCAAAAGTGTGGTTAATGTCAAAAATGACACCAGGATAACAGATTTGAGGTTTGCCAAACTCGGCAAAAGGGCTGAGAAGTTCAAGACCAATTTGAGCTTTGGCTAAAAGACCAGATATCAGGATCTTAGTTCAAAAAGACAATAGTGCAGCTGATTGCTTGCAGAGTTACACACAGGAATATAAACCTGTGTGTCATCAGCATAACAGTAAAAAGAAATAATAAAAATTTACTTAAAATAGCTCCTATAGGATGAAGATATGTAGGAAATAAAACAGGACCCAAAATGGATCCCCAAGGAAGACCACATGTTTGAACAACAGACAAGAAAGAGGAATTGAAAGACACTGAACACAGCAGCAACTTTAAGCCTAACAGATGATGTTCAAGCCACAACAGAAAGATCTCATGGTAAATAGTGTCAAAAGCTGCAGAAAGGTATACGAGGACAAGGACTTCAGCCACCTGAGTCAGTAATGAGAGAGATGTCAAACATCATTAAAAAAACACCAAAAGCCAGATTGGTACATCTCAAAATCACTGGAGTTAAAATGATCAACCAATTGATTATGAATAATTCTAACATTTTTGCCAGAAATGGCAACTGGAAAATCATGTGAAAATTCTAAGTTAAAATGTTAAATAAAACTTTCTGCACTATTCTATATTTGGAGCAGATACATTATCCATCCGTCCATTATCCAACCCGCTATATCCTAACTAGAGGGTCACGGGGAAGATACATTATGTAGATAGCAATATTAATTATGTGATCTAATAATTTACCTATTAATCCATAACACAGAAACTTATTTACAGATTTAAGAGCCAGTTCTGTAATAGGTCCTGTAAAATCTTCAGATTTTATCACCTCCAAAAACGGTCTATGAAACTCAATGGGCTCAATATCAGAAAGCTCTGCAACAGAGTAACAAAAATTGTTAAAAAGATAAATACATGTAAATAATCCATTTTAATGAAACTTAATTTTTTTAGTAAGTTCAGTGAACACTATTTGAATTCTGCTACTTTCATGTTCCCCTTAAATCTACACAAAATGTCTGATAACCAGCAAGAAAAAGCATACACTCTAATGCCATATAAAATGCTTTCTAATACCATTAAAAACCAAAACATTTTTAGTAAAAGCCCTTTAAAAATGATAATATTCTGCAATGGTTTGATGGTGGCAAGTCTTAATTAGTACAAAGCAAAAAGACTGAAAAAAACAGAATAATAAATAGCATAATTTTCAGTCAGATTTAACTAAAAAAGGATAAACATGTGGCAGATTGCTTCCATGTTAACAAAGAGGTGGCAAAGTGAGTTGTGTTCAGAGATGGAAAGAGGCGGGACAGGGTGAAGTTGTGCGAGAGACAAATGGAGAAGAGGAAGGCGAAGTGATGGCTGGAAGAGAATTTTAACGCAACATAGACTATAAATCGATATAAACGATACTGTCTCATCCTATATCGTATGAAAATAGGTCGATATTTTTTTAAAAACTCTACATAACTGCCCAGCCTTACTGTGTGGTCTAACTTGGCTTTTGAACATCATTAGGCGTGTTTTTCTTTGTACCCATTCTTTCGCTTGGAAGCATGTATATAAAGCCAAGGTTCATAAATGGAACCCACCCCTTTAATGGAATCTACCCACCTGCATACACAATAATGTATTAGAATTATAAAAACTTACCTTTAATGTTATTCAGTACTCCATTGAGTTGTCTAAATTTACTAAAAAGAGTATCTTGCTCTTCATTCTAAAAAAATAAGCACAGAAAGAGTAGTGAATGCTACTTTGTTATTAAAGCAGATATACTTCTATTGTAATGGCTTGATCCCTAATACTGTGCAGTCAAATCCAAAAATCTTCACTAAGCAGTGGTTTATCACTATCAAATGCAGACAATAGTTCAAATTTACATCTAATTAAATGATATTAAAAAGGAAAATTTAGAAACCCAGCCACAGGGGATGCACAAATTAGTGTGCTTCTTCGTGCCAGTCCCAAGCCTGGATAAACGGGGAGGGTTACATCAGGAAGAGCATCCGGTATAAAATTTTGCCAGATCAACATGCAGACAACAAAACAGATTTCCATATTGGATCAGTCAAGTTCCAGGTTAACAACGACCGGCTCCGGTACTGTTAACCAACAGGGTGCAGGTGGAAATTGGGATACTGTTGGCCAAAGAAGATGGAACAAGATGATCTACTGTGGCAACACCTAACAGGAGCAGCCGAAAGGAGAAGAAAAAGTAAAGTTTAGGGGGGGATATTATAGTCATGAGGAACTTTAATTACATAGATTTTAAATGGACTAGCTTTCCAAAGAGAAGAGCACAAGAAAATTAGTTTTAAGATGTAATGTGCATGTTAAAGCACCAATGAGGAGGAAGGCCTCTACATATAGTATTCTATAAATATCTAGACATAACTAAAGGGGTAAAGGTGATTGAACCATTAGGATCTAGTGACCATACTATAAACAGATATCCCAGCGTTTTGGCAGAGTGCATATTTTTTTTTTTTTTTTATTTATTTATTAATTTTATTACAATCAATACATAGCAATCAAGTTTTTACAAAAAAAAAAAGAATTATGCTAAGAACAGATCGATCCCCACCCTTGAGAGAGAGAGCAAGCCAAAGCGGTGTAAAATTTAAGGCTTTTAAAAATACCTAAATCAACAAATTCTCTGTGCTTTATAAAATCATTTCAAAATATTACTGATTAGATCCTGCCATGTTTTGAAAAAAGTCTGCACAGATCCTCTAACTGAGTATTTGATTTTTCCAATTTTAAATAATATAACACATCAGTTTCCCACTGACTTAAAGAGGAGAGTTTGGGTTCTTCCAGTTTATCAGAATAAGTCTGCGTGCCAACAGTGTAGTGAATGCAATCACAGTTTGTTTGTCTTTCTCCACTTTAAGACCCTCTGGAAGAACCCCAAACACAGCTGTTAATGGGTTAGGAGGGATTGTGAGTCCAAGACTGTCTGAGAGGTAATTAAAAATTTTTGTCCAGAATAATGTTAATTTGGAGCAGGCCCAGAACATGTGACCTAGTGAGGCTGGGGCTTGGTTGCAACGTTCGCAGGTTGGATCATGCCCTGGAAACATTTTGGAGAGTTTTAGTGAGACAGATGTGCTCGATATATAATTTTGAGTTGTATAATTGTATGCTTTGCGCATATGGAGCTTGAGTGAATTCTCTGCATTGCTACTTTCCACTCCTTTTCTGATATATTAATTGAGAGGTCATTTTCCCAGTGTCCTCTTGGATCTTTGAAAGGAAGGGATTGTAAAAGGATTTTATATATTGTAGAGATGGAGTCTAACTCCTTGAAATTGAGCAATAATTTTTCCAGCGTGGATGAGGGTGCAAGATGAGGAAAATCTGGAAGGTTCTGTTTAACAAAGTTCCTGATTTGAAGATAGTGAAAGAAATTTGTAGCTGGAATGTTAAATTTGGAGCGTAATTGTTCATAGGATGCAAAGACGTTGTCTATATAAAGGTCTCTAAGCAAGTTAATTCCAAATTTTTTCCAGATATTAAAACTGCATATGTTTGTGAGGGTTGAAAGAGGTGGTTCTTTTGCAGGGGTGCCACAGAAAGAAGCTTCTCCGTCTTAAAATGCTTTCTACATTGGTTCCAGATTCTAAGTGAGTGGAGCACAATTGGGTTATTAGTGTATTGCCGATAACGTGTGTTTATTGGAGCACAAAGCAAGGAATACAAAGAAGTACTGCAGGATTTTACTTCTATTGCGGTCCATGCCTGTATATGTTCTTCTATTTGTGTCCAGGTTCTTATCGACTCAGAGTGCATATTTTAAAGCAAAACCAGTTTAATTTTGTCAAGGCAGACAGATGCACCAAAGCCTCAGTAAAATACAAACCGGATTCCAAAAAAGTTGGGACACTAAACAAATTGTGAATAAAAACTGAATGCAATGATGTGGAGATGGCAAATGTCAATATTTTATTTGTAATAGAACGTAGATGACAGATCAAACATTTAATCCGAGTAAATGTATCATTTTAAAGGAAAAATATGTTGATTCAAAATTTCACGGTGTCAACAAATCCCAAAAAAGTTGGGACAAGTAGCAATAAGAGGCTGGAAAAAGTAAATTTGAGCATAATGAAGAGCTGCAAGACCAATAAACACTAATTAGGTCAATTGGCAACATGATTGGATATAAAAAGAGCTTCTCAGAGTGGCAGTGTCTCTCAGAAGCCAAGATGGGTAGAGGATCACCAATTCCCACAATGTTGCGCAGAAAGATAGTGGAGCAATTTTAGAAAGGTGTTAACCATCGAAAAATTGCAAAGACTTTGCATCTATCATCATCAACTGTGCATAACATCATCCGAAGATTCAGAGAATCTGGAACAATCTCTGTGCGTAAGGGTCAAGGCCGTAAAACCATACTGGATGCCCGTGATCTCGGGGCCCTTAAACGACACTGCACCACAAACAGGAATGCTACTGTACAGGAAATCACAGAATGGGCTCAGGAATACTTCCAGAAACCATTGTCAGTGAACACAATCCACCGTGCCATCCGCCGTTGCCAGCTGAAACTCTACAGTGCAAAGAAGAAGCTATTTCTAAGCAAGATCCACAAGCTCAGGCGTTTTCACTGGGCCAGGGATCATTTAAAATGGAGTGTGGCAAAATGAAAGACTGTTCTGTGGTCAGACGAGTCACGATTCGAAGTTCTTTTTGGAAATCTGGGACGCCATGTCATTCGGACCAAAGGGGACAAGGACAACCCAAGTTGTTATCAACGCTCAGTTCAGAAGCCTGCATCTCTGATGGTATGGGGTTGCATGAGTGCGTGTGGCATGGGCAGCTTGCATGTCTGGAAAGGCCCAACAAAATCTGTGATGACAAAAAAATTGAAAACTCGGGAGAAGATGCCGCTGCATTCAGAAATAAGTTGATGGCTTTGAAGGAGAAACCGCTTGCCATTGTTGAGTACAATGATTCCATGAGAGGAGTTGATCCTTCAAATCAGTACATGGTGACGTACAGCATAGAGAGGGAGAGAATGAAAAAATACACCTTCTTGACTTGTGTTTTCAACTCTTCTGTAATCTATAGGAAGCATGGAGGAAGAGAAAGTTCCATTTAGATCTAGTTTACCAATTGTTCAATAAATATGAAGTAATAACTTCCAAGGCGTCTGGAAGCTGCTCAAAATTTGAACCCCACAGTTATCAGGAAGGCATTTCCCAGAACTACATTCACCAACTGCCACTACAAAGCATGCTCATAAATAATGTGTAGTGTGTTTGTCATACAAGCAGAGAAGGGAAACAATATACTGCTCCAGAGACTGCAATGTTCCACTCTGTGCTACTCCATGCTTCTGTGTGTACCACACACAACTGGACTAAGTGAAAAGTATAAAATTTGTACATAGTGTAAATAAATGTTATTTTTGCTGACAAAAAATTAAACAATTTTCATTTTTTTTCAAGAATTTAACTTGCATGTCAATTAGATAATATTCTAGCAAAATCCAACCATTTCCATTGACAAAAAAAAAAAAACCATCAGGGGAGTGACTACTGGAAAAAAAAAAAAACCATTAAAAGCGATTAAAATGCATCACAAGTAAATTAATGGAAGCAATTATTAAAGAAAGATCACAGAGCACATTTCTAGAATAGGTGTACTGTATTAGCAAAAACTCAACAAGGGGTCAGATTAAACTAACATGCTGAAATTCTATGAAGAAGGAACAAAAGCACGTGATGAGAGGTGCATATCGTATATATTTGCAGGGGGTTTTGATTAAAAATACCACATAAAATGTTACTGATCAAACTAAAGGGTGGGAGGTCTTCATGGCACATTCTGTAAACAGGTATAAAAATGCAGGAAGCAACAGGGTATGGCAAGGGGATCTTTTTCAGAATTAGGTGATGTTCCTTGGAGTTCAGGTCTGGGGCCACTGCTCTTTTCAATTTATTTACAGAAATGATCAAAACAATAATATCATCAATAAACTAATTAAGTTTGCAGATTATACTGTATTAAACTACGTGGAAGGGTAGGTATGGTAGAATCCGCTAAATTGTTAGAGAGGTACTTTGATAGCACAGAGGCTTGGGCAGAGCTGTGGCAGATTAAATTTGATTTAATTATTACTTGGGCAATAAAGTCCCCCATCACTATATCCCATTTGAAGTTTTTTTTTATTATTAAATAAAACCTATTTGCATTGGAGAGTCTATAACACACTAGATTACTAAATGTACAAAGAAACATTAATTAAAGCATTACACACACTGTGGTCATTACAATTATAATATTCTCAATCATTATGTTAAATTACAATGCTTATAAAACAAGTTGTCAGTACAATAAATTGAGTATTCAAAAGTATAATGGAGGAACTTAGTCTGATAAGCAATAATGATACGATCTGAATAACTTTGCCCTTTTCTGAAAAGGATCTTGTTCAGTTATCTTTAATTGGCTGAAGTCACATTTAACTTATGTAGTACATATCCCACTAAACAAAAAGCACCAAAGAAATCTACTCATCTGTAAGTGAACTGTTCTTACCAAGGGAGTGTGTGTGTTCCACCTTGATGTTTTTCTAATTGCTCCAACAACAACTGAGATTTCACCCAGAACTATGGTTATATTCTTGTCCATCATGCCTTGGGATGGGGAAGAAGAAAGGAAAAAAAAAAGTGCTGTCATTGTCAAAAAATACAATACATAAGTCCTGATAAGAAAAATGATACAAGTCTTGATGCATCTCATTTATATAATTGTCAAAATCTGCAAACAATGCAAATAATTAATCATCAGTGTAGACAAGGGGTGTCAAACTCAAAACCTATGGGCCTGACCCAGCTCTTAAACCATTTAACCATTTTAAAATTTCCTGCTGTGTTATATATAAACAAACCACACCTTTAACACATGCTTCACATAATGATTCTATAGATTACATTTATACCTGGCATTAAAAAGTATTTTCAATGAACACTGGGGCTACTAAAATATGGTTGAAACTGAAACTGGGTGTTCATAATGTAAATGTCACATGGGATGGACAGGCATTCCAAACAGGAGAGGGAAAGGTTCCTGGCCCAGACAGGACGCTCCAGGTGGATGGACGGACTTCCCGACCAAGAGAGAAGGTGCATAGCCCAGAAAGGAAGCCCCAAGTGGATGGACAGGTATCCCGACCAAATGTACATATAATACCTTCCCTGGCTGGGATAAAAAGGAAAGACTGGGAAGAGCCGTCTCTAAGGACTGCTTACTCCCCCAGAAAACTAGATGACAGCAGCCCTGGATCTTGATGACCATTCGGACACCAGCTGGGAATGCCATGAATTGTAGCCTGGAAACACATCCCTGCTGGAGCCCACAGCTGCCATACGAGGGCGCTGCAGGGAGTTATACTTCCTATTTAGGACTTCCGTACCATAGACACAGAATTACATAGATGGCACATGACCAGCAGCATCATATGTTAATGTCACCATCATATTACAAGTGGCACTGCTGTGGAGTGAAATAGTGGATAAAGATGCCTCACGCATATGCTGCTTTGTACAAACCGCTGTATGCTCCAAACCAGATCCATTTCATAGGTAAGGCTAAACAATTATTTTGGTTATAATTTGGCCATCCTGTTTTATAATCTTAACTTTAGCTACGCCAGGCTAAGCTAGCAAAGCTATGCATTCATTTGCTCAAGTATGCCTCCAAACAACTTTTTGGCTAAACGTATTTAGTCACTATGTAGATTGTAAGCAGTTAACATTTCTCAAACTTTGAAGGTTTCCCAAAGAAATCCACCTCAGGAAGCAGTGGGAAGTAGCCCTTAGACGGGAAGGTTTCAGCGCCAATGACGCATCCAGGCTCTGCAATGACCACTTTTGACAGGAGGATTTTGACTAGACAGGTCAGACTATGAGAATCAAAGATGGAGCTCTTCCCTCGGTGTTCAGGTTTCCAACTCACCTCTACACCAGCAGCAGAAAAGCTTCCATTCCCTGTTGTAAATATCCCTGCAATTGTGTGTGACCATAGCTACTTACCAACCAGCTTTGGTGGCCTTGTGGAAAATGCCCTTGTTTAAATCTCAGGGTTTGTCATTCGACAGATTTTGAGAAAGCTGTCCTGTGATGTGTGCTGTGCTAGTTTGGTAACATATGCTGTACCGGCATCATATTATTAAAGCTACCACTTGCTCACATTAAAAACAAAGGAGGTTTGATGGTTCCTTCTGAGGGTACAGTCAAGGTGATCAAAGTAGCTGAGCGTGTTATCCGACAGTCGATATTAGGGCAAGCTGTCAGTGTATCTTTGATCAGTCAGTTTGTTCGGGTGGAAATTGGTTCAGATTATGTGTTTTTTCTCAAGGAGCACATAGAGGAAACACAGTTTGAAATTGACAACCATCATTTTATGCTCATGTCTTTAGTTATGTCTGTCTTCCACAAACTAAGGCTGCACCATATTGCCAGACTGAATACTCTCAAATTAAAGTTCCAACACACGGAAAAATCTATGTAAGACAGTTCTATTTCAAGGATTTTAGATCCTATCCTGTATATATTTAAGTAACCACATTTTGCCAAAATTAAGCCAATAAAATTGTTTATTTTTGTCATTTAACTGAAAGACCAGACTGCAAGTTGCAGTCTTACTATTTTGACTTTAAGACATTGGTCGAGTTTTCGTCTCAATAATTGCCATTATTAGTGTATAAATGGATATAAATAATTGCATTTAAACGATTCGCCAAAATCTGTTGTATGTAAATGACACATATACATATATATATATACACACACACACACACACACACACACACACACACACACATATATATATATACATATATATATATATATATATATACACACACATATATACTGTACATATACATATATATATATATATATATATATATATATATATATATATACACACACATATACATATACATACATACACACACATATATAAACTGCTCAAAAAAATTAAAGGAACACTTTGAAAACACATCAGATCTCAATGGGAAAAAGAAATCCTCCTGGATATCTATACTGATATAGACTGGGTAATGTGTTAGGAACGAAAGGATGCCACATCGTTTGATGGAAATGAAAATGATCAACCTACAGAGCCCTGAATTCAAAGACGCCCCAAAAATCAAAGTGAAAAATTATGTGGCAGGCTAGTCCATTTTGCCAAAATTTAATTGCAGCAACTCAAAATTGTACGCAGCACTTTGTATGGCCCCTGTGTTCTTGTATACATGCCTGACAACATCGGTGCATGCTTCTAATGAGATGACAGATGGTGTTGTGGGGATCTCCTCCCAGATCTGGACCAGGGCATCACTGAGCTCCTGGACAGTCTGAGGTGCAACCTGGTGGCATTGGATGGACCAAAACAATGTCCCAGAGGTGTTCTATTGGATTTAGGTCAGGAAAGTGTGGTGGCCAGTCAATGGTATCAATTCCTTCATCCTCCAGGAACTGCCTGCATACTCTCACCACATGAGGCCAGGAATTGTCGTGCACCAGGAGCCACTGTACCAGCATAGGGTCTGACAATGGGTCCAAGGATTTCATCCTGATACCTAATGGCAGCCAAGGTGCCTTTGTCAAGCCTGTAGCGGTCTGTGTGACCCTCCATGGATATGCCTCCCCAGACAATCATTAACCCACCACCAAACTGCTCATGCTGAATGATGTTACAGGCAGCATAATGTTCTCCATGGCTTCTACAGACCCTTTCACTTCTGTCACGTGCTCAGGGTGAACCTGCTCTCATCTGTAAAAAGCACAGGGCACCAGTGGTGCATCTGCTAATTCTGGTATTCTATGGCGAATGCCAATCGAGCTGCATGCTGCTGGGCAGTGAGCTCAGGGCCCATTAGAGGACATGGGGCCCTTGGGTCACCCTCATGAAGTCTTTCTGGTTGTTTGGTCAGAGACATTCACACCAGTGGCCTGCTGGAGGTCATTTTGTAGGGCTCTGGCAGTGCTCATCCTGTTCCTCCTTGCCCAAAGGAGCAGATACTGGTCCTGCTGATGGGTTATGGACCTTCTATGGCCCTCTCCAGCTCTCCTAGAGTAACTGCTTGTCTCCTAGAATCTCCTCCATGCCCTTGAGACTGTGCAGGGAGACACAGCAAACCTTCTGGCAATGACACGTATTGATGTGCCATCCTGGAGAAGTTGGACTACTTGTGCAACCTCTGTAGGGTCCAGGTATCGCCTCATGCTACCAGTAGTGACACTGACTGTAGCCAAATGCAAAACTAGTGAAGAAACAGTCAGAAAAGATGAGGAGGGAAAAATGTCAGTGGCCTCCACCTGTTAAACCATTCCTCTTTTGGGGGTCATCTCATTGTTGCCCCTTTAGTGCATCTGTTGTTAATTTCATCAACACCACAGCAGCTGAAACTGATTAACAACCCTCTCTGCTACTTAACTGACCAGATTAATATCCCATAAGTTTCATTGACTTTATGCTACACTGTGATTAAAAAGTGTTCCTTTAATTCTTTTGAGCAGTATATATACACACGCACACACACATACATACTGTACATACACATATACACATAATATATATATATATATATATATATATATATATATATATATATATATATATATATATATATATATATATACAACACACACACACACACACACACATACATATAGTGTCGAAGCTGGGGGGAAGGAAGGAAACACTCAACTGGAGGAGTAGCAGTGTATTAGAGAGAGAGAGAGAGAGAGAGAAAAAAAACACTTGTTTAATTGTTATACAAGGAATATGTAATAAACACCCCTTTATTTGAACCTGGGATTATGTTTGTGTATTTGTGTTTGGAAGTCATTGCCATCCCTTAGGCTTCGCAATAAAGACCCAAGTTTAAAAAAATGTTTTAGCATGATACCAGAAATGTGTGAGATGTTGTGAAGGAAATGGTGGTTCAATTTTGCACAGGCTGCTGCTGCCGCCATTCTACAGACTTTCAGTGCGGCACAGGTGTCAGGGCTTGGATTACATGACTGCTGTCACTGCAATTCCTTTGTCTTTTTCCTGAACTTCATTGTTTTATGTGGACAGAACATGTATTTTACTCTCACTTTACAAGCGACTACAATATTATTTCTGACCAACTCCAAATGCAGTCTGTGTACTCCATCACCATTACATTTAAACCCATTTTCTTACTACAGTCAAGTTCTATCCGATCGTGATGGATGTTAAAAGTATGTGCATAAACAGATTTAGCTTAAGCTACAAATTTTCCCTGTGTCCAGAACGCCAGTCTCGCCTAACTATGCACAGATGTAATTTTTCCACTCCATTTTAGACCACATTGGATATAAAGAGTGTTGAAAAACAGAAAAAGAATTTGTTCGTTACAAAAATGAAAAGTACATATTTAAATAAAAGACGAGTGAACTATGAAATGTTAAAATCCAAGAACTTTGGTAAATTTTTATATAGAAAATCTGAATCATGTAAACATTTACACAGAAACATTAACGTCAAGCAACTTCAAATTGGCAGATTCGATGTCTTATTCATGATGCTTTCTGCTTTTATCTCTTGGTCAATCGCTGCGCATGCCCAATGTGTAGCTTGTTTGATCCATATTATAGCAAACAAGAAGTGCTTGAAAAAATAGCTTGATTCTGCTTACTTCTGTTTGCTTTTAGCCATTTTGCTTCAACATGTTAAGAGGGGAATACATTAAAACAGTTGACAGGGTGAACTGTATTCAGCTAGATAAGATCTATTGACACAAAACTGAGTAAGACTGTTCTTGCATTCATATGCGCAGCATTTACCTATGGAACCTCTGCTATAATAAATGTCAAAAAGTAACCGACCATCTTACAAATTGATCACTTCTTTGCGGAGGAATTCTACATACTCTGAAATGTAGGTAACTAACACAAGTGCTATTCAGGATATAGGATTTTCCCCTTTTTTCAATTGACCTCCACAAAAAAAAAAAAAAAGGTTGAGAAAGTTGACATTTTCTCTTGGTCTTGAATACCCATACTAGTTATCTCAGTCTAACTGGCTGCTTGACTACAGCATCAAGGAAACCTCCTTACCCATGTTTTAAACACTAGAATTACCGAAGCTTACAAAAAAACTTGTAAATCCAGCCCACCTTAAAATCCGCTCGCACCTCTCCATCACTGCCTTTTGTCATCTTGTAAATGTGTCGATAAGCAGCAAGCAGCCTGCTATACCATCCCCCCCACTGTTTCCTTTGGAGGCACTAGCTCTCCGGAAATGTGTTCTTTTGAAATTGCGGAATGTTAAGTAGCCAAGAAATATAGAAATATGATATAAAAGGCGATATCCCTCCCATAGCAATTACAGCGGTACAAAAATCATGAGAGAAAAAGATATACTATAGCTTTCTTAACTGACGATTTTACGCAGTTACAGACGGGAAGCTTATGACTGGCTCTATCAAAGTAGGATCTTGATCTATGCAGTCTGCCACCTTTCGTCACCACGCTGAAAGGATTTTCCGGACAGATGACAATCTTTTGCCCGACAGCTTCAAAGTGTATTGGCAGTAGGTCCATCCTTATATAATGGTTGCTCCACGTGCTGACAGAGGACAGAAGTATACTATTATGTCTTTAGGCCGACTATACATTCCTCCAGTTGTCTTTGGCTATCAAGTTCTATGCTTGGCTGGCAATTCTAAATGCTGAGCCCTTGTGTACCATACTTGGTCTGCCTGTATGAATGAATCCATAACAGCTTTGCACAGAGACAGTGACATCAAACTTAATATTATATCAAACATATTATAACACCTACTGCTGCTGAAAGTGCAAAAAACCTTTCCCAGCTCAAGCCTTCTTTATCAGGGATTCAGGTACCTAGAGCTGTATAGGCTAAAAAATATATCATTATTTGGAACACATGCATTTCATGTGTGTTCCATGTCAACAAAGATCTATGTAAGTGTAGGATGACAGGAAATGCAAGAAATGTTGAACACCTACCTAAAAGACAAACTTTTTCCATGTTTCAGTACCAATGACCAAATTTTGACATGAAGTGTATAATGTGTGAAGAATGAAGTCCAAATATCAAATAAACACTTTAACAAAAAGGTACAAACAGAACAAGTGCGCTTTTATTCAAGACTATAACCGAAGAAAAAGAAATCGGGTTAGTGTGGCTTTTTGTCGCAGCTTCTACGGTAATTCAACGGTAAGAGCTGCTGACTGCTATTCAAAAGGTCGCCGATTCGATCCTTCCTGTGTCTCAACAAACATTTTGAGTAGTGAGCTGCTCTTATTGTTACTATTATACAATAAAAACATACATTTGACTTGAGTCTGTAACAGCCGGTGTAAATGTATGGTACTTGTAAAGGTTAGCATTTTTTTTAAATTCAGTTTTATTCTCTCAGTCATGTTCACGTTTGCCCTGATCTGACACAGTTTGTTTTCAAATAAAGACGCACTATAACTAAGGTCAACTCAGATGAGGATTCTACATCGGAGAAAGAGAATAGAACCCCCGTCCGATACAAGAAATGTCCACTCACATATAAGAACAACGTAGTTGCACCAAGCGTAAAGTCGAGGTCAGGCATCATCCTGCCAGTCCGTCTGCAACCTGTCCAACGAAACAGCACGGCTTACAGAACTGGCCAATGTATTGTGCAAAGTCCCGTTTCCGATTATGTTTTGTGATAGTCTTTACATAAGAAACATTTATATGTTACTTATATAAAAGCCAGGTCAAATGTTATTTACCTTCATTTATTTAAGTATCTTCCTACAGCGCAAAGTCACAAGTAGACTGAAAAGCTTCCTGCTTTTGATCGACAAGGGCGTGTTCACAAATTACACATGTAATGCCACGAAAAATGCCTACTGACACTTTATTACATGAGCAATGGTACGAGAATGCAGTTAGACTGCTTTTTGAGTACATACACCGTCCACATCTAAACACTAGCGTGGAGAGTCATTCGCATACTGAAGAGTTTGTAGCTGCAGGTAGAAGCTGCCATCACTGTACTTTGTATATAAAAATCAGATAGAATGTTATTTACTTATCTTCCTACAGTGTAAAGTCACAAGTAGACTGCAGAGCTTCCTGTGTTTGATCAACACTGGCACGCTGACACAGCACATGTGTACTGAAGTGACTTGAGCTGAAGATGGAAGCTCCTGTTGCACCCTACGCAACTGTGTTTGATCGTATTCAGGAAAATAACCCAGTTGCCCCACAGGAGAAAGTCTTTCCGAGGCTAGGACATAAAGCTTATGAAACCATTTTTGGACAAAGGCATAGCCCTAAAGACAGTTGCGTGGAGCTTCCACCTGGAGCTGAAGGCACTTCAGTAAAAAAAAAATTATCCTATTTAAAGTGTAGGGCATGGATGAAACATTCTAATGCTCTGCTTTAAGGTGAACTGTACATGACACAAATGTGAAGAAACACGAATAAATGGATGTCCCAGCTGGGAATGGTACCATTGTCTTAACCGTCTGGGAGGCCAATATGACTGAACAATGGAAGGAAGCTCAGAAATACATGCCTCCCCAAACCGCTTCAGGACCCATTCTCATAACTGCAAGGCATCATTGGATTTGCGGTGCCATGAAGCAATCCTCTTGGGTCCATGAGTGTCACCAGAGGGTGCTACAGGGAGTTACACTCTCTGCTTTAACGAACTTCCAATTGACCTGGAAGTACTTCCACTGGGCTATGCCCTCGCACGGGAAGTACTCCCCAGGTCAATTATAAAAGGAGCCACTCGACCTCACTCAAGTTAAGTCTGAGTCGAGTGGAAGAGGAAATAAAGACAGATGGAAGGAATAATTGTTGATTGTGATTATCATCTTGTTGAGAAAGGTATGTGGGAAGAATAAATAACCTTTCGAACCCATGACTCTGTGTGTTTGTGTGTGTGTCAGTTGTACCTGGGATTTTGGGCTCTGCAGCGCCCCCATCTTCTGCAACAAGTAAGAACAAACATCTAAAATACTGCACTATAAGTCACCAAATCCATACTTCACATTCTGTCAAATACTGCACAAGAAAAACAAAATATACCATTTAATATGACTGTGTAGTAGTTTAATTGGCTGCATGTAGTCTCGCTACAACAGATGTATTATTATTATATACACATGTGAAGACATGCATGAGAGAATTTTGCTTAAAACTAGGTGGCAACAAGTTAACGGCACACACTGTCACATTTCTAAGCCAGTCCAATGTCTCATGAAGGCAGAACTCAAAGTAGGGGTGATGATAATATAGTGCTCTTGCCAACTGGATCCGACAAAGAGCAAGCTTCAGATTACGATAAACATGCTACGTTTGTGAAAATCTGAACTGCAAAATATACATTTGACGTAAATGATGTATCACACTCCATCAAAAGTAGGTGAAAAGGACAGTCGTTAAGAAAGATGATAATGAAGAGCCCTTGTAGTGACCTGTGGCGAGATCCTGCACCTCAAACATGATGCATATTGCACACCCCTAACCAGTACTACAATTTTGACTTTGGTACCGATACCAGCTTTCGTACCACAGTACCAATACAATGTTAAGGTAAATAATAGGTAAATCCCCCTATGCTCCAGAATACATGTATGCCTCACTGCTCTGTCACATATTTTTATAAGGAGCAGGGAATATATCCCCGTGTGAGTTTCCAGCATGTCAGTATATAAACATATGTTCAACAACTCCCCCTGGGTAATGTGAGCCTGAAAACATATTACATCCAAAAGTACCTTCTTGGAAATCAAATCATAATCAACCATATACTCCAGTACTGAAATTAGCCTGATGCTGATACCATACCATTAAAAAAAAAAATGTGATTTTCAGTACCACACAATACAATAAACCATTGGCTTGTATTTCATCATTTTTATGTATATTCTGCAAACAAGATTCAAAATTTTCAGCCATTGCTGCAAACTACATTTACCTCGGTTATTATATAAAAGCGAACACATCGCACCCACAGTTAGACTGACAACCGTCTCCCCACCATTTTGGAATGCAGAGCAGGTGCTGCCACCTATCGGCAACAAAAATAATTTTTAGTGAAGTCTCTGCATTAAACTTAAGTTATTGTGCAATTTTCATTACGCTATTAGATCTGGACCACCCTATATATTTTACAAATAATTTTTTGATTGCAGTGATCCTTAAAGTCAAAATTTCCACACAATGCACAATAACCCAGAGCCCCTGATGACAAAGTTACTTCAGAAACCAGTAGCCCCTAAACCAAACATTAAACAATTTTTTCCATTTAAAATTTCCTATGGAGAAATATCAGTTATAAATAATTTACAATGCTTTGTACCATTCTCAATTTTTCACCAGGGAAAGTAGTGCTGGGTGGTATACCGGTTCATACCAAAAAAGTATTTTTGTTATGATATGGATTTTTCTTATACCGGAACACCAGTTTAAATAGCCTAAACAACGCTTCGGAATGTGGTGCAGTGGGAAACTGTTTAAGGGGGACCTTTTTCACTGCTGCTGTCTCTCTCTCTCTCTCTCTCTCTCCTCGCCCGATCGCGGCACACCACCTTCTGTCTCCACAGCTCATCCTTTACCGGCGTTGCTAGCGGAGCCGTTGCAGCACGAACTGCTTTCTGCCAACTTCTTCACTGAGCCGCAGCTTGTGCTGCCTTCACCTTCCTGGTGTCTGTTTTCCCTTCTTTAACCTCCTTGTGTTCTATCTTTTTTGCTTCCCCCTATCCTGCCAGCTCATAAATATACATCTCCATGGGCGCAGCGCCTTATTAACACACTGCAGTAAGCCGATGAAGCAACAGAAAACAATCGGGTGCGACTTGCCCCAATCACCTCATCAACTCCCCGCGGTTGTGCACTTAGTATGGTCAACAAGTTTGTGTTGAAGGAAAAAAAAAAAAAAAATCAGAGAATGGACAAAACTTTCAAAGAAGCAGGTAGAGCATAATTCCTCAAACTCTGCCTTTGTAGCCAGCACCAATTAAGCACACAGCTCCAAGAGGATAGCTCTTAGAAACTGAAATCGACGTAGAAGCCAGTCATCATAATCATCATCATCCATAAATAATCGCTCTGTTCTAATTCTTCCATTTGCAAGGTCTTCTAATAACACTAAAGCAGCTATGGTAGTTGGAACAGTTTGGCCATTCTGTTAATTATACCGTTACAGAATGAGTACAATCAATTGAATTAAATTTGTAAGTGATATCCAATTAATTTCAGTGTATATGAAAATTCCCACATCATGGATGCGAATATGAAATAGGGTAACTGCACAGGAACAGTAGCACTGCTATGATGCTGGGTGCCGCCAGTTTGCAAAACCAAGCAGAAAAGTGATTTCAAAATTTGACGTCAAGTTTAGTTTTATACATCTTGATGGAAGCGTGGAAAATAGCATATGCAACATTTTTGTGTGTCCACACCATTTATACATGAGGCCCCGAAAAAGAAGCACACCGGAAGCATGTAGCATAGGATAAGCCAAAAGTGCCTCAAGTAACTACTTACATTTACTTAGCTTTGGCAATAGTTCTTTAAGTACTTTAAAGCTGGTTAACAAGAGAAATTCATTTAAGTGACTATTGCTGAGACAAAAGAGCCACTGAATTTCTTCAGACAGAACAGACAAATGACTAAACTCTTTTGACAGTTGCCACCATTATTTGACTTCAGTGCACTGGCAAGTAATAATGTTTCAGTACATCAGCTAGGTAAATATGATGGACTAGTTTGTTAAATGCATTTGCTAGCTTTACTCCCGACAGAGTTGCATTTTCACCCTTTGTTTATATATTTATGCCAGGGCTAGCAACTTGCAACTGTAAATCTAATAAAAAAAATAAATAAATTATTATAGCAATTGTTGAAATTGGGCAGCAATAACATCCTATATAAACAAATACCACTTTTATAAAGCCATTTTCTCCAATCACTAAATTTTACATGAATCACATTCAATCATGCGGTTTCAATAACAAGTATTTTATTAATCCAGTTCTGCTGATTCAAACTGAAAAAGAGTTCATGGCACAGCAGCAGCACAGGGGTTGGGTCTTTTGAAGAAACAGTTTTTGTTGAAGTTTAGAATGCCAAATGCACAGCTCAGCAAAATCCTGGTTGTAACATTAAAGGTATGAAATACGTATGTCTTAACTAAAACAGCTATGGACTATTTCCACATTCTCTCAAGCTGATCTCTGTCCTGCCTCCCTCAATGAGTGCGTTATCCTGAATGGTGCCTATGAAGTCTTGCACAGTCTTCACCTTCAATGTCTGAAAGAAAAACTAAGTATATATATATTTATATATATATTTATTTATATATATTATATATTTTTTTTTAAGCAGATGAGGTTTCCAGTGAACACATTTGCATGTTACACTGAACCTTTTGCACAGAATTTTGAATGGATTATTAAAGTACACTTGTGTGGTGACACATACATGCGCATGAAAGAAAACTTCAGGGCTCATCAAACAGTAATTACACATCAAGCCAGGTGTTGGAGTCGTCGCTCTTCCTTCTTCTGAAGAAAGGACGATTGCATGGCAGACCACCATCAATATCACCTCTGCCTTGTCTTCTTGAAAAACGGCTCCATCGCCATCTAGAACTCAGTTTCACACTGACTTGAGTAAGACTTCTACACTTGTTTTTTCTCTCTCATTGATTTTTTTTTTTTTTTGGTTATACAGGAATCACCTAGGTGCCCCAACTCTTTATGATCTTTGTTGACTCCTTATTACAGTGGTAAGGTAGTGATCAAGACATCTTGTAGGTTACATTTTAAAAAGTGAAAAGCTGCCGACAAGCAAGTTTATATAGTGTCTTTGTCAAGCTCACAGCACTTAATATCATTGTGCATATTTTCAGCCCATCATGGGTTTTACAAAGTTCAAATGTGATAATGACAACAAGCAGCTCTAGGAACTTAAAAATCATCTCAGAGTTATTCAAATGGGATCTGTCTCTTCAGCACTCTCCGAAACCACAGCATTTACACAGTGACACTGTCATCCTGCAGTCACACCCGTCTCAGATTTAAAAAGTAGACAGACTTCATGCACAAGTGAGAAAGCAGCAAGTGAACCCATGGCCAGGTCAGAATCGTTTAGAGTCTTCTGAAGCTGCATTTAAACTGCATTTTGGAAATTCAAACTTCGGGGTGCCATACATATCCATTATATAGAGAGAAATCCTGAAATGTTTTCCTCAAAAAAACAATTTCTTAATGATATGTACTATATGTACTGACAGAATGTAAGACTTAAGTATTTATACAGGCTATGAACCTTATAAATTAAAGTATTGTGACTGAAGATTTATCTAGTATGTTTTATATATGATGCTTTAATACTTATGCTGTCCATTATAAGGCACAGTAGGGGATTTATCCACTCTTTTTAATCAAACGTTAGTGATGAATCTCGTTAATTAAAATGAACGGATCTTTTTCCTTTCAGCAGAATATAAATATAATGTACAAAGCATGTTAATATAGCCCAGTGATGAAGTTATGAAGCTTAATCGTCATCTCTACGGTGGACGCGCAATATACACGTTTCATACATAATATATAATCTGATATATTTGTTTTCTATTTGAACTGGTTTCATTGTTATACAGCACACAACGTTTTGTTGTTATTGTGAGTGTACACAAAAAAATTATAGACACTTAATGTAACCGATTCGAACGATGAAATTATTCTTGTCTGTATGACCAAAAAGTTTTGAACGAGTTATTGAAGGAGAAGTGATTGCACCGACGCTTTCATCTTAGATTTTCATGCAGTATACTTCACTGCATTCAACTAACCACACGCAGTCAGTCCATACAAACGCTTGAAAATGCGCACATTTAATATAGACATTATAGTTTACATGCAATATCGAGAAGCCCTTTCATTTCAAGTTGCATTCAACATTAAAATGTGGCTACGCCACTGGTAACGTTATAGCGTTTTATTTATGAGATGATTATCACATTTCTGATAAAAAAACATGCAACCAAGGCCAAATTATGACAAACAGAAAAGATTAATTTAATTAATTAGTAATCGTTTTATTAAATTGACTATAAAGAATTCGACTTTCTTACCTTTCCTTGTGGTTTTTGAAGTGCCGGATGAAATTTGATGTTGTGTTGTCGTGTCTGATACTCTCGCGTTGCATTCTCTGCATCTGGCAAATCTTTTTTTGTTAGTACGGTCTAGTTCAAAGTCCTTATAGCCAAATGTGACTATATGAGGAGCTCGACTATTGTCTGCCATGTTTGGCGCGGTTTGAGTTGTGCAGCGTTCTTCTTCTTCTTCTTCTTCTTGGTAACGTTAAGAGTTGTGCAGCGTTAAGGGCGCAGGCGCCAATTATGGTGCTGCTGAGTCATAATTATTTTATTAAACGAATTATATTTAAAAGTTCAAGTCATTGTCGAGTCTTCCACTTTAAGTCAAGTCAAGTCTCAAGTCACTTACTCTCAAGTCAAAGTCAAGTCAAGTCATTTTCTTACTTCAATGAAGCAAGTCTCAAGTCCTGAAAATTGTGACTCGAGTCAAGTCATGTGACTCGAGTCCCCCATCTCTGGCTGCCCGAGAACCGGCTGTCAGCCGTCAGCTGCTGCTAGCTTACCACCAAAAAGTCGATGTGCAAAATTGTTGAACCATGCAACCTATCTTGAAATATCAAAATATTTATTCTAAAAAAAAAAAAAAGTCAATAAATAGGTTACGTAAATAAAATTATCTAAAAGAGAACCTACTAAATTATTTGTCATTTAAGCCATTAGGAGTAAACATATCCAATGCCTTTCCCATTTAATCTGTTTTTTTTTTTTGTTCCATCATTATTGCGATTGTAAGCCAAACATGACTGGTATGTGCAACCTTAAGAAAAAAATATTTTGGGTTTTGGTAAGTAATACCATAAAAATGGCACGTTCATTTTGAAGTTTTCTCTTTAAACGTATTCATATTTGCATGTGTAGCTTATTTTGACAAGGCAGCACAAATCAACAGAACAGGAGCAGCCGTGGACAGACCAGTTTTGGCCGCTTTGTTATCAGGGCACCTCTGCCACTGGTAATGGAATACCTGCTCATACAAAGGATGACTCATCCTTTGGCCGATGAGAAAGAAACAATCAATTTTTTTGTTACTACGCATGCACCAAAAAGGTACCATGCTAGAGTTATTTTTGACAGTGGTCGTACTTTATACTTAGCCCCCTTACAGTGGCTCCAAAGGGCCAAACACAAAAAAACACACACAATGAAATTAAACAACATGCAATTAAGAACTTAAAAGTGAGAGGATTAAATTAACGGCAGTTCGTTTTGAAGTTTACACAATGTCTTAGCGGAGTGTCCATACATTTTTTGTGTACAGGAGAGCAAGATGTTGCAGAAGGCTCCCAACCTTCGGATTTCGGCACTCTTGGTCATAGATTTGGGGTTGAGGAGGGAGGCATGGAAATATGAAACCCCTCCCCTGTTGATGGATATGAATAAATACAAAACAGCTTTGCACAATATAAACAAAGCAGCCCCCTCGAGATGGCAATGATTTTGATTTTTTTTTTAAAAAACAATCATGATTTTGCTATAGAAGCATTGAGATAGATTAACAACCGAGTAGGAGAATGTTATGCCCTTATAATGGAAGAATATTTAGGACAAAAATAAATAAGCAAAATAAATCAAAGAACTGTGAAATATGGCAAAAGCATAATAGCACTAAATATGGGAGCTTCAAAGTTCTCCCCATGTCTCCAGGGGTTTCCATCCATGGTACATGGACACGCAGGTTAGGTGCTTTGGCAGTACTAAATTGTGTGTGTGTGTGTGTATGTTCACCCTATGCTAGCTGGGACTGGCTCCGGCAGACCCCCGCAACCCTGTTCAGGACAAAGCAGGTTTGAAAATGACTGACAAAGGAATAAGGAACAAAAGGCATATTTCGTGAGCCATTTAATTATTTATACTTGCATTTCATGTTATTTAGTGCCACCAGGGGTGTGGAAATCAAATTTGTTTCTACTTGTCCACGTACAAGTAAACTTAGAAAATCCACTTGTCCGCCAGTTAAATTCACTTGCCCATAAACAAATAACAAAAGTGAAAAAGTTTATTTTTTCTGATTTCTTTTATTGATACTAAAACTAAAACTGCCTTCCATTTTAAAACTGAAAAAAGTTCTTTCAGGGAGTAGTATTTTGCCACCTTGCTCTAGAACATTATATAAAAGATCCCCTTATTTTAACTGGCTAATAAACAATGCCTTCATTATAGCTACACTAGTTCTTTTTTCATATATTACAGTTACATAACAGAACACTGTCCTGATTCATGTTCTTCAGCTTTTGTCTTGCAACATCTTCTCCCCCAAGAATCTTTACCATCTCAGACAGCATGGGCTGAATGCTGTTCATTTCTGCTTGAGCTGAACTGCATGGTTCCTGGACTGATGGTCCTGCAGAAGTGGATGCTGATGACTTTTCAGGTTTTTTATGAGTGATGTGCCTGTTGCCAGATGACAGCCAGAATTCCACAGCTGGTCAAGGGTCAAACTCTTCTAAAGAAGCAGTATTGAACAGACAGCATAACGCTCAACCCTTCGAGCATTCAGCTTTAGAAAACGCTTTTTCAATTGAACCAACTTTTTTCTTACTTTTAGACTCATGTCTCTATCTGACGTACTAAACCCCCAGTTCCTATCCTTTTTCTTTCTGCACATAACCAATCACCACACGATAAACGTATTTGTGAAATTAAAACTAGTTATAAGCTTAGACCTCTGAATGGATGGCATAATTAAACATGTATAACGAAAATTGTTTTTAAAGTTCTGAAAACTGAGGTCTAGGTTTATAACTAGTTTTAATTTCACAAAGACGTTTATCGTGTGGTGATTAGTTATATGGAGAAAGACAAAGGCTAGGAACTGGGGGTTTAGTACGTACGGTAGACACAGCAAACATGCAATAAAGAAAAAGCCTGCTCAGAAAAACATCCATTGAATTCTTCGTTCGTATCTCCTACCTCCAGATCACGAACCCAACATTTACACAATATTTCAGTTAAACCTGTGCGATACCCATTCAAATACAGTATCCAGTTTTTTGGAGCCTCGTCACACTTGCCATAAACTTCTCTACACTGAATGTAGACCTGAGAACCCCTTAATGCAAGGGAGCAGCACTACAGTCATGCCACCGTGCCCCCCGCCACCCATGTCTAATACATGCTTTAATGCATTTCATCGTGAAAAAGATATCAAGTATTTATCTTAGTATTCTGAATGTTCATTGAGCAGGAATATCATGAAGTCAATGTGCGGCGATTGCTGCCACCGCCTCTCACTGCAAGAGAAAGTCAGTTTAAGAAGCGCGCAGAGATTAACAACTAGGTCAGGGAACACTTAATATAAAGCATTTAATGTGCTACATTAATTTATGACGGGGTTTGAGAAAATCTAGTAAATGAAACATTCATTTTAAGATGAAATTTAGTTTAAGTCAACATGTCGACTTTAATCTCGACATTTACATTTTTTTGTCTTCACTGTGTCCGTATTTTTTTCACAATGGCCTTATTCGAATGACGTATTCGAAATTCAGCAAGAGGTTACATTTCCAAAGAATATTACCGATGTTGTCGGGAAAAAAAATAATCGCGTCTAAGTGAAGATTTTTTATTGATATTTCATAACATTTGGAAACCGTCAGAATGTTTTCTTTATTTTTAAAAAACTGACAGTGCAAAACCAACTTGTTTTATATGAAAAATTCTCTAATCAAAAACGATCTATAGACAGCTCATCAAAATTGATGTCACGCAGTAAATTTCTTAACTACTCAATATATCACAACCTACGCGAAATCACAAATTTCATAAAGGATCAAATGCCTAACAAGCTTTATGTGGTGCATTGTAGGTGAAATGACCGCATTTTTATGTAGAAAAAAGTTTTAATATATAAAAGTTATCGATTATAATTAAAAATCATCAAATTACATCGTAATGTCGGCATGAAAAAATGACCGCATCTCCAAGCGTGTAAATAGTAGGGTAAAATACTTATGTAAGACCACAAGAGTGCTTCCCCTTTGAAAAATCAGCCATCATTTTGTAAACAATATTGAATACCAATTTGAGACATGAAGAACATGCCTAAGTAAACTGTTTCTGCACGAAGTACATACCCAAATGTTTAAAATTTGAAAGTAGTGGTAAAAATGTGCCCTGCACTGCACATTTAATTCTTTTTTTCTCCAGAAAAATTGCACTTGTCCGCGGACAACTGAAACCAGAAAACATGCTTGTCCGACGGTCAATTTACCCGTTTCGGACAAGTCGGGCGTTGGATTTCCGCACCCCGAGTGCCACATTTCTCAATACAGTGGTACCTCGGTATACGTCTACTTTGGAAGAAGTCCAACTTGGTATACGACCTTTGTTTGGAATACAACTTGCATGCTACCCTTGTTTACCTCTCTCAGACAAAGCCACGACTGCCCACGAGCGTCAGTGCGCCAGTTGCTAGCATTCAGTGAACAACCCGCGCTATAACTCTCTGTGAATTTTCACGTGAGTGGTATAGCGGGTCTACAGCTCCTGTCAAAGGCCAGTTTTAAAATAAATAATCACTGTGCTTGTGGCTTGGTGAGGGGGTGTGGTGGTTGTGTGGCTGAAGCGGTTGTCGGGACGATTTGCGATGTGGGTGTTTCTCACCAAAGTGCACAGGTGAGACACCATCTGCATTCGTGATTGTTCCTGGGGTTGCTTATCTTGATCAATAGAAGTGTGAGTCGGCTAGAAGGGGAAGAAAAAGAAAGAACGGACGGGAGGTTGAAAGAGAGAGCGTTGCAGCTGAACAGGGAGACTGGGTGTTGTGTCGACACCCAGGGAATAGTAGTAGTGGTCACTCCCACTGAGTGATCATGGAGCGGGATTGACTGAAAGGAGGGTGACTCTCCGCGTAAGGACTTGGGCGAGTGTATTCCCCAGCATAAGCGCCCTGGTCGCTGTGGATCCCAAGTCGCTATCAGGAGGAGCCTACTGGAGCCAGGGATCGGAGAGGTGAATTGAACAGCTGAAGCAGGCAGAGTGAAGGTCAGCTGCAAGTAGGGCAACTCCCCTGTTGAGAAGTAGGGGGGCCGCCAGGTAAAAAGGTACCGAGCTTCTTGTTTTTTTTTTTTTAAGAATGCGTCCTGCTCGATTTCAACCTCATTTTTAAGAAGACTTTTTTTCTATTGTTTTTAACCTCCGTTTCACTTCTAATTTTTGGGATTATTTATTGGAACTTTGGACACTGCACTTTAATTTGAACACTTTGTTTTAATAAAAGCACTTTGCACTTTTTCATCATCCCCATGCTTTGTTGTGCCTCACTGCTAAGCTCATCGGTAACATTACCGATGGTGTAGGGTTCAAGGGCTCCCCGACAGGTGGGAGCATACAGCAAACCCGCATCTTCACAACGTGATTTTGTGTTTTTTCACATAAATTTGAATTGATTGTTGAAAAGTATGAAGATGGCATGCATATCCAGGACATGGCTGTTGCATACCGTTTGCCGAAAACGACGGTATCTACGATTGTGAAAAACAATGACATTATTAAAATGTAAAGTGAGGTTACATTTTCATTTATTTCATCTAATTGCTTTTCTATTTATGTATTTTAGTATTAAGCAGTGTTTAAATTATTTTATACAACCCCATCAATGTATAATATGCCAATAACAATAGGATTTTTTTTCATGGGAACGGATTAATCATTTCCCTTTATTTCTTATGGAAAAAAATTAGTTTGGTATACGTCCCGTTTGGTATAAGTCCAAGGATCTGGAACGGATTAAGGACGCATAACGAGGTACCACTGTATTTTCATTTTATTTGTGTATTTATCCATGCATCCATCCAATTCCTAAACCCATTATATCCCGAGTAGAGGCTCAGTCACAGGGAAGCTGAAGCCTATCCCAGGAAGGTTAAAGCTCTTTTCTTTTCTCTGTGCCAATTAAATATCACATAAATCTCATTCATCAGATTACAGTGTGCCAACTTTGCCAGTCAGTATGACCCATGTAACCATTTTGGTTTGAGAAAAACTGAAATTTTAAAAAGACATCCATCAAGTTATTAAACCTAAGGAGGTGCCATTTAACCCTGAGCATAAGAGTGAAACCCATTCATTGGACACAGCATGTTTACCAGGCAATTTGACCCATGAACTCACTTTGGACCAAGCAAATCTCAATTGCAACATAAAAAAAGGAATCTTGTCACAAAGTTACTGTCTGTTATACCTGCATTTTTATCACTCTTTAATATTGTCTTTTTTTATCAGTATGCTGTTGCTGGAGTATGTGAATTTCCCTTGGGGGTTAATAAAATATCTATCTAGTAATTTAAATATATATCATTCCTGAAAGCAGAAACCATGTACACACATTTCATGCATATACTGTAGTAAAGTGAAGTATTTCTGTGTTTATGGGTAATCAGTCAGTGTTTAATTTACATATACTGTAAATAGAGATTCGAGTGATTGATTACTTGGCAAAATTATGCAGTCATTCTGTTCCATAGAAATGTGCTCATTTAGAGAGTATCATCTGAAAAGACTCAGAAATTAGTTTGAGAAAATAATAAGAATACTAACACTCCAGTAAACTTACATAGGCATCAGGTTTCACTGAAAAAAATTAAGGGGTCCTTTAAGCATATTTATATGAATATTAAAATCATCCAACAGGACTACTTTTTCATTACTTATAACTACTGAAATATGTGCTAACAATGAGAAAGGCTGGAAAATCACTAAGTTATGTCAGTAAATACTGTAAATAACATCATTATATGTACTATAACTACAGTATGAATATTATTCATTGCACATCTTTTTAGTATTATTCATTGGATATATTTTTAGTAATATTAAATAGGGATGTTTACAGGGCAATATTATAGTCATGGGGGATTTGAAATACCCAAATATTAAACTTTATTACCTTCCAAATAACAGAGCACAACAGCTGTAGTTTTTGAAAGTAGTCAAGTGTCTGTTTTAAGGATAAGGATGGCAAACTGCTGCACAACCCTCTACAGAGCCTGTTAAACATCAAAGTTAATCCTAGTCATGAAAAATGGGAAAGTAACAAATTTACCAATCAATGTAAGACAGGTAGTCACATTGGTCTGTGCAAAACTCAACTGCAACTTAAAGGCATCTGCATGTTCTCAAAACTTTAACAACCAGGGTGATCGAATGCCATTTAATCTTTTGCAGTGCCCATTAAACACCACGGTTAAATTCCTTCATTGCCAAATTTAGCAGTCAGTCTGACCCATGTAACCACACTGGGACAGCAAAAAAACACTTTTAACAAACTGTACTTTAATAAAGGTATTCATTTTTCTCTGGCAATTAGTGGGTCAGTGGTATAAAACTCTGTATAATGCCAGTCAATCATCACATTGAAATCTGTTCACTAGATATATGAGAATGACAAATTTGCCAGTCCACTTGACCCATGTTCAACTGCAATTAAACAAAGGCACCTTCTCAAAACTAGTGGAGCCCAATGGCACAGAACCCTCTGTAGTGCCCATTAAACATCGAATTCCATTCACTAAATATGGAAATGTGCCAACTTTGCCCATCAATTTGACACATGTACCCAACTCATATAACAAAAGCATCGTCTTGTCACAAATCAGTGAAACTTGGGGCTGCCCAACATCACCTAACACTTTACTGTGCCCATTAAACATCAGAGTACATCTTACTCATTAGATATGACAGTCTGCCAAGTTTGTAACTGAGCTGGGCAAAACTGAACTGCCATTTAACAAAGGCATTTGTCTTGTCGCAAAACTTTGAAGATTAAGTTGGTCCAATTTAACGTTACTCCTTTGTATCCGATCAGGTATGAAATGTGGAAAACTGATTTTTTCCCCTCCAAATAAAAGGCCCATTTTAGTGGCGCACGTTAATATCTTTTTATGCTGCAGAATAGTTTAACTGGCACTTAACGATGAAATTGTGTAAAGACGACACTGGCTGGACGCGAATAACTTCAGGCTCACGTCCTTCACATATCTCTGTGGGCTTTACACCAGACCACCTAAAGACTCCGGTTGAAGGGTCCAATGGCTCACACTGTTAGGGAAAACTCCGATCCCCGAGACCTCCAGTTAGATCACAAACACGCAACATCGAGGCGGCAACTGAACTGACGACCAAAGCTTCACCCCGTATAGGCCTACATGGAGTAGGATTACTGTCAAAAACAACTCCATCGGGCCACCTTGGTGGCACACGCGTTGTAACAAAACTCGATTGTTTCTTCCTCTATAGAGGATGCCTCGTGCATCCAATGACGTGTTTTTGACAGTTCACGCTTGAGAATTGTACACGTAACTTTCGGAATCGCAAGCATCATTTTTAGAAACGCGAGCGTAACAGACACGTGTGAAATGTAAATTTGACACATTATTACGAATTATTTTTGAAAGCGACTTTACTCCACATAAGTTACCATCCGTCTCAACGCGCCCGTTAAACTTCGCACTTCGGACCCTCTTATCTGATGCACTTCCGATAGCACGCGAACGCAGTTTTACAGTTAACAAACGTCTCATTTGCTGTAGAAGCTCAAATATATGTGGACGTATATAAGCAAGAAAACGTCTTGCATACGCATGTGTACATTTGGGTCTTCGCTAAAGGACAAATACAATAACAATGTTGAATGAACACCGCACAACAAAAAAGGCTAGTGACGGTACTTCAACATCCTCCTCGGACAGCTAACTAATTTCCTAACCCCAATCATAGAATAAAAAAAGTATACATTTGCTTACTGCAAATACTGTATTAACTCACATTAATTTCAACGCGACCTCCAAAGGTTCATCGAGATTGAGATATTAAAAGAAGGATAAAAGCGTGGTCGTTCACTCGTTTTGTGCCGACGAGAAGTGAAGTGTGCGCGAGTGTCCACAATGTTCGACCAAAGTTAAGATGGTTTTCGGCTGCTATTCACGCTTTCTTCCGAGTGGGGAGCACCGTAGTCCGTGTCCATAAGAAGACATGAAACAAACTCCGTTCGCCATAATTTTTTTTCGAAGCCCTTATGAACGCGCTATATGCTTTACGCAGGTAAGTAAGTTGTCTCGGTTATCTTCAGTTCGTTTTCTAAAATTCATGAAAAAGTTGCAACTGGCAAAACAAATGACAACACCGTGAGACATTTACAAAGGGAATCCGACAGCTATAACATTAACCAAAAATAAATATGTTACCACCAACAAAGCAACAGCTTAAAAAACGAATACACATTCAAAATGAGTAAGAACATTTACCGGTAATGCACTTCAAACAAAGAGAGCGTGCGCCCTTGTTGAGGAAAACGCTAACACGAGTGCCCGCTAAAACACGTGACACGGTGAGCACCCGGGATGGGATTGCAAGAGCGGGTGTTGAGAGTCCGCTACTCTCCTTACCAGAGTTCGGCGTCGGTTCTTCTTGGCTTGCGGGCGACCTCAGTAGCGTAGCCGACTGAGTCTTCGTTGTGTGGAAAGGCACAAAGAGATGGCCACCCCAGTCTTGTGTACTATTTGCCAGTTATATTTACCCCAGTTTTGTGGACTATTTACCAGTTATATTTATTTCTTTAATAATACAACAGTGGAGATACCGCACTGAGCTACACAAGAACACTTCTCTTTTTCTTTTATCTCCCAACTCCACCCACCAAATTTCTTCTCCCTTAAATAATCTATCAGCTAACTTTATTGGAATTTCCTGACATGAACTCCTGCTTATAGGATGATGCAATCGAGGGTAATATTGCCAGCACTGCCGTATGATTAAACAGATTTGAAAGGAAATGAGGATCTGGCAAAGGAGTTTGATTGGTAATAATTAAAAATGAGGTGCAATGGACCTTGACAGGTAACCCGTAATAATTACATTGCCTTTTCATTATTACTTATGAAACAAATACTATTGTAGTGATCTGGCCAGAATATTCATAAAGCATGGTGAATTGGAAGGATCGTATTTTGTAAAGCAGATGTATTCTTGACACAGATTAGCACCATTATGCCTCTAGTTGCAAAGCAGCAGCTACATGATGTCTGGGGCAGGAATTCACATATTGCTAGTTTGTGGCCATTTGTTGTGATTTGCTTGTGGTATTCATTCCATCTGTGGGTTTTGTTGTTTAGTGCATGGTGGTGCAATACCCTATTGAATTACTTCCCCAGTCAGTGAGTATTGGGAACAAGTACTCCTCGGCCCAAACTATACTGTATCTTTGGCTATGACAGTGTAACAAAGCATGAGGGCGACAGCACAATTAGACTCATCACCAACGATGATAAGTTTGCCTTCATGACAGAGATAAAAAACCTGAACGTATGGTGCCATGACAACAACCTTTTCCTGAAAGTTGGCAAAATAAAGGAGGTCATTGTTGACTTCAGGAAGAACAAAGACAGACATACTCCTCTCCACATCAGTGGCTCCCCCAGCTTCAGATCACTAACTTTCTTTCGTGGTCTGTCAACACCACCTACATCCTCCAAATGGCTCAGCAAAGGCTGTTTTCCTGAGGAGGCTAAAGAGATTTGGGATGGAAACCAAAATACTGGTGAGCCTCTACTGCTGCAATATTCAATGTATTGTGACTGGATGCATCATTGTGTAGTTTGGTAACCGGACTTGCCAGGATCGCAAACACCTCCAAAGGACTGTCCTTCTAAAAGGGGCTGATCTTCTACAGCTTTATATCATCTACTCCACCTGATATCTGAGGAGGTCTGAATCTATCATCTCTGGTGCCTGTCATGCAGCTTACCCCTTGTTTTTCCTTCTGCCTTCTGATAAACACTATTGCAACACCACCACATGCTCCCTCTGCTTCAGGGTCAGCTTCTTCCTCCAGGCTATAGGGTCATGGAATTCTTGGTAACCTGATCTTACTGCTCTGTGCTGTACCCGCCTGCTGCTTTATGTGTAACTCCCATCTACATTTCTCTTTTCTTTAGTGTTGAATGTAATCTTTGTCTGTACAGTTCTATTTTGCACTATGTACATTAGACCATTCTTCTGCTACACTTATTTATTGATTTTTTTATACATATGAGGTCCGATACAAAAAAATTAGACTAACCCAATAGCTTGGGAACCAAGAGTGGGAGGGAAGAAAGAAAGAGATGGTTATAGAACATGTCCTACCTTGTCACAGTGAGAAGAGGCTCAATTTGATTGCTTCACTCAGTACGAGTGGACACCTGTTCTAATATAGATGTTTTCTTACCGTTGTTTGGAAAATGTTTGAGTGTAAGAGTGAACAGTGAGTTAATATCAAGTTTCTTGTGAAACCGAAGAAATCGAAATCCACGATGGAATCTCTTCAGTTATTGACTGAGGCTGGTGAAGAGTGCATGTCTTGTGCTTGTGTTGTTGAATAGCACAAGTCGGTGCTCAAAGGAACACATTTTTTGTCAGTAGAAGCAAAAATGACCAAGATCCTCAACAGATTAAATAGATTGAGTTATAGGAACAGTCTCATGTTCTTTTGTGTTGGACCTCATATTATTGTCTTATTGCCAATATACTTCCCTGCAGCTGTGGCACAGGAATGTCACTCTGCTCTCTCAGTGTATGTGTCAATAAAGATCTATCTCTAACTGAATCTCTTCAAATCTAGACTTAATGTTGTTTTGGAGGACTTGGGTGGATAGTATTGGTGAACTTTGTTTAGATGAGTGTCCTGCTCTTGTCAAAAGTTTTCCAATGTTCATTCTCCAAGGATTGGATGCAAGGCAGGAGCCAAGCCAGAATAAAACAGCAATGTTTAACATAGAGACATTCCTTTGAAGCAAGCCACTGCCACACATTAATAATTTGCATAAAAATAATTGATACTGAGGGAAAAAAATATTTCATCAAAGGCCCTGAGTCTTCAGTAAAGCACTTGAAATGTTCAGCAGAAAATAATTTCTGAAATGAGGTAGCTTGACGTGCGACAAAGTTTAGAGGTGAGGAGCACGCACTGACAGGGCACACTGCCGCACCCACCACACGACCATCCACCTCAGGATTCCAAATTAGGACCCAAGCGCAGCCATGCAATGGGTGACACCTCAGCACCACACTAGTATGAATGTGAGGGTGAGTGTTTTTTACAGATGGCTGGAGAGCCAATTCTGCCACCAAAACCTGGGTTCTCCATGAAAATTGGAGGACCTGTTTGCAGAGCTGGATGCAAGTTAACGTCATATCCAGGACAAGGCAACAAATCCTTATATAAAGTTTGGCAGTGCTTGTACTTGCAGTGTTTGAAATATACGCCTCCACCAGTTTGGCCTGTGATGTGTGAAAACCAGCCTGAATAAACAAAACTTTTACAAATAAATTAAGCCTTAAAAGTTTTTAACAAGTTTAAAAAGGCAAAGCAGATACCAAAAACATTCAAGTTGTATGTACCTATTTTTTGAAACGACTTATTTCATTACATAGTTGCTGTTAGACAATTTCAGAAGAATCCTACATAAGACGTGAGTGAACCCCAGACAGGGTTTCTGTCTATAATATGGCACACAAAGACACTCCTTCACACCAGGCCATTTTATTGTCACCAATGAACCTAACCTGGATATCCTTGGGAAACAGGAGCACACTAGAGTACCAAAAAGAAACACCCAAACACAGTTCAAAAGACAAGTTTCATATTTATTGTATATTTTAGTTAATTTCCTAAAGGTAACATCATAATTCATACTGTTTTCATACAGTTTTGGGAGACAGAAAAAGAATCTTGGTCTAAATGTCTGTAATTACTATTTTTGCTGTTATTGTGGTTTTGCCCTGACATTCCCAAGATGTGAGAATTAACTAGTGAGTGTGAAGTGGACCAGCATGCGTGTGCTTCAGAATAGACTGGTGCCCTCCTTGGGGTCAGTACTCTTTTACAGAACCACTACAAGATTTGTTGACTGTCTGGATTTAACTAATAGCGTCAGGTTTTCCAACAATATTTCTACTGGATGAAGAGTGAGGTTCTGTTAGATTTAGTAATTGATGGATTTTTTTAAAGTGTATTATGGTGGTGGACAGCTCTCTTTTCAGCTGTTCTCTGCTGAATATTTAGGTACGTTTTGGATCTCTTAGCTCTTTTAATGATTGCATAGCGATTTGCAAAAAGGCAGCCCTAAATCATGACACTCCCATCAACACACTTGACTGTGAGGGAAGGATATTTCAGCTGTAGGCTGTATTAGATTTGGTAAAATAATTCTCTTTTTATTGTGGCTGAAAAAGACATTAAATCTACAGATCATTTTCAAACAAGTTTTTTTTTTTTTTTATTGCTGGAAGTAACACCACTCTTCATCTTGAGATTTGAACATGAAATCATTTGCAGTAGGATTGTTGGGGTGGTCCAGGAGTTTTTTTTTTTTTTCTTATGTAGTTTGGTATAATTGTGAAGGACACTTGTGTCTAGGTGGAGTCACAATGGTCTTCATTTTCTACATTTGTCTTACAACAGTGCGGTAAACTGCTTGCTGCGATTTCATAAACTTGTCCAGACTGATGAGTTCTTGGAGCAGTCTTCAGGAGTTTGACATATCTTCGGTCTGCAATATGCCATACTGCACGGACCAATATGTGTCAAGATGATTGGTGATTTTATGTTTCTTCGCTTTACATATTAGAGAGCCCCTTAAACATTGTCCTAGTAATTGGCTTTTTGTTTGCTCAGTTTGGCATTCAATTCTTGACACTTTGTTCCTCTAACCGAATTGGCTAAACGGAGGATCTTTACATGTTAGCCAATTCATATGTAGGGATTTAATTTCTGTAAGCGGGTGTCATGAACTGAACAAGCAGCCCCAAGACTTAAAGCCAAATGCCTACACTGGAAGTCAGATTGCCTTTTACTTAATGCTATGTGTTTTTTCGGTTCCTATAGCTGCCATGTAGTTATAAAGTTTGATTTTATATCTTTTCTTGAACATGATCAAAATCAATTTAAATTGTAGCCTTCTTTAACACTAGAAGCATTATGGCCGATGCCAAAAAGCATGGTGCTTTGGCATCATTACAGAAGTGCATAGGTGCCAGCTTTGATACATTCAAAAAGCAATGCATAACTGGGAAGTTTGCCTGATGTGGGCCTGGTAGGCTGACTATTATAAACCAAATGTTACCAGTCAAAAAAAAAACATTCTAAATACAAAAATGACTAATTTAACCACTTATGCACAAGGTGTCTCATACCATATTTCAAAGTTGTATATGTACGATGCAATAAAACCACAAATCAATCAAAAGCAACAATAGTATTTAATAATGGTGAAAGTGTTTTCTGTGTTGTCTGTTCCATTTCATTACTAAATTATGCAATTTGCATACATATACCTCGAGTCGAGCAGCACATCACAGTTGAGTTTTATCAAAGGGCCCCCCTATGTCGAGCTGCGCACAGTGAAAGGCTCACCACCATTGGACAGCTGAGGTTCAGCGCATTCTAATGATGTAAAGTTGTCAACGATTGGTCATTTTTACTAAAAGGTCAAAGCTGTGCGTAGAACAGCAACAAACATATTGCCTCTGCAGCAGCTCATCTTTACACACCATTATGCATCGTTACACACGAAGCTCAACTCTGATTCTCAGCTAAGTATTAACTTTACTGAGAGCAACATGCGTTATGAAGGGCTCGAGGCAATGCTTGAGAAAGTACAGCTTAGCATGACTTTGAAGCGTTGCTGCATGCAGTTTTACAGTTCAAGTGTCATGGGTTCAATCACCATACCCAGAGGCTGTCTACTGCACGTCCTCTCTGTTAGTTTACTGAGCAGTGCTCTTTCAATGTCAGCTTAGTGTACTGATGAGTAACTGTTACTTGTGCGGCTCGAAATTTTATGAAAGGACCCCCCTGCCTTGCCCGATCAAATGTCTCTGTATCATAGCACTTGTGTCGTGAGCATATGAGGAGGATAAAAAAAAAAAAAAAACCTTTCAGATAGTGACTTATTCAGGGTATAATGTTTTAGGATGTTTTATCCCATTTCTAACTGTGCTCGCTTCACCCTGGCTCCCTCGCCGACACTTAAAGGAAAGAAAGAAACAATCATGATTACAAAAGGGAAATAAAATTGAATAGTGGGTGAGGGTCACGTAGGTTGAAGGGAGCGCGGTTAGAAATGGGATAAATAGTCTCACAAGGCTCTTAGTGGTGTCGCGGGGCAGATTATATGGTAAACAAGTCTCATATGCTCACAAGCCAGCGACGGCCTCCTGTGACTCAAAAGGGACTAAGAAACGCTGGTGTTGGTGTACAGTACGTGTCTGTATGACCAGCTCTGTGCTCACGACTGCCTGAACCCAAGTGTGCCAGCAAAGGCATTGTCCCCACCCCAGTAGCCCAGCAATGGAAGAAGATGGTATCAAAATGTACATATGTACTTAAGTTTATTACAGATGTGATATTGTAAGAAAAAAGCAATAACAAAAAACATACAAAACCTTTGTGGGGCAACTACCAAAGAAGGCACAACATGTGTGAAGTGCAGCACAAAAACTCCAATCTGCTGTGAGGTAAACAGAACAGTTTCAAGGACTGGCAGGAAAACTAATTTTAAAAGTAAAGGTTTGGATGAATACATACTTATATATACAGGGGTGGGTAAAAGTAGGTTTACAGTTGTGAGTACGTGAAGCCAGTAATTTGAGCACTTATGAGATGGTACTTAAGTGGACTGTGACATTCTTTAATAAAGTTTATTAAGCTGTTGAGTTACTAAAGCTATTGTAATAATCATAACCTGCATGTCTTTTTCCATACGAACAACTGTACACCTACTTTTATCCACCCCTGTTGCTACAAATTGTTTTCTTGTTGCTTCAGAATGATAAATGTTTCTGTGTATATTTTTTTCTGAAAAATAAAAAGTACTGTATAACTTCAAGTGTAATACATATTGTGAGAGACCGTTTAGGTGCAAGAAACAAAATGTTTCCAAATTGCGTCATCAACTGTTTTCAAAAAGGGGACACCAGGTGCTAAACAGCATAGCTTTGCAATGCTAAGGGACAGGACATCTAAACATGGCGCACTTAACTGGGACACGAGAGAAAATTAATTACAGGGTTTTGCATCCTAAAATGGCTTGGTCATGTACTGTAAACCCCAGTTTTTTGGAGAGAAATCACTAAAGCAAAAATTCTTTTTTGTTTTCTTTAGTTGATTTTGGTGTAAACAAAGGTTTTTAATCATATAAATCCTTTCTTTTAAAACTCTGAGGTGTTGTACTTGCTGCTTTTTAGACATTTGCAGCTCCTTTATTGCATAGACAAAGTAATAGTTGTTAATTTTGGGGTATTTAATTTAGATGCAACAATGCTAAACACCCCTTAGTGCATAAGGGATTAATATACTTGGTGACACATAATCCAAGTTTCCATCCAGTTTTTTGCGTTTTGTTATCGACAAACAGAATATACGTAAAAAAAATGTGCGAAATTTGCTGTCTCCAGCCTGTTTCCATTCAACTGGCTTTTTATCGATAAAATGGTGTGCGTGATGACGTCATCCCCTCCAAAACGAACTGTCGCATAAGTTTTGTTGCATCGCGAAAAAAAATCTGCCCTTGAGCCGTTTCCATACATAATTTTGTGTATGTCGCAAATTATCTACCTTTTGTTTTCCACGTTACACCCCCTCCACTAAACAAAGAAACAAAGAAATGGAGAGATTATTCAGTTTTTTGAAATTTGCCAGCTTACTGTTATTTCAGTTTCACAAATAATTGGAATTGTACATAATATCCAAAGACGACAGCAGAATGAAGCAGTTGCTTGTCCGATAGCCCCTGAGCTCAAAGAAAGTACCCCAGTGTGACGAAACCCACGGGTAGGGGAGAGACGACGGAATAAGACCTTCTAGGAGGAGGTGGTGGAGAGACACTTTACAGAAAATCTCTGGCTGCAACATTTTAGAATGACACGGCCGACGTTTGAGATGTTGTGTGGATTCATCAGTCCTGATGTTGCGCCCATCACAGGTTGCCACCGACCACCGGTTCCAACCCAAAAGCGGATTGCCATCACCCTTTACAAGCTGGCAACCTGCGCCGAGTATAGAGTAGTTGGAGAAACTTTCAGGGTTAGTAAAACTACCGTCCATCGATGTGTATATGCTGTGTGCACCGCTATTAAGTAAAAATTAATGCGGTATTATATCAGACTTCCAACTGTAGTGGAGGCCAATGAAATTGCATACCGCAATTCCTTGGTGCATCTTGTGCCACAGATTTACGGTGCGCTGGATGGCACGCATGTGCCTATTCTTCCCCGACGGAAGGCTACGCGATTACATTAATCGCAAAGGGTGGCCATCTATTGTTCTCCAGGCCCTTGTTGATGACAGGTGCATGATACGAGACATTTGCGTTGGCACTCCTGGAAGTGCCCATGATGCAGCTGTGTTTGCAGCATCGGATCTGTACAGGTGAGCCTACCTTTCAACATCCCTTCTCAGTGCGATAACAACTGAATTAGTACTGTAACCTGCTTCCCTTAAGGTTTTTAATTAAAACTGAAATTTGAATTAATGACGTTTAGTCAAAAAAAACTAAAGTTAATATTAATGAGAGAATTTCTCATATATGCTAAAACATCTGCCATTTAATAATAAGAAAAAAATGTTTAGATAATGAAACACACGGTTTATTAAATATTTTGACTGGCACAGTAAATTACCTTTGCGGTTTTTGTATTATTTAGACATCCTGAGAGACACCCCCAGGCTACAGTTGATGTGGAGGGAGTTCAGGTACCCCTTTTAGTAGCAGGAGACCCAGCCTATCCGCTACTGCATTGGCTCATCACGAGAAATAACGAGGCTCTTCATCAGACCATGCGAACCGCTCCGCTTCTCGTTTTGATTGCACGTGATGAAAATGTATCATGTGACACATTTATTTGCGTTAAAGCCCTTTTTTTCTGACAAAAAGTGTTTCCAATGTAGTTTTTGCGACATCTGAAGTATTGATATGGAATTTATGCACTAAAGTTAAACGTAAAAATATTATGTCGACATGTACAACATTTTATCGATAATTAGCATTTTCATCAGCTAAAATTTGAAGCGGTAAATATTTTTTTGCAAAAACTCCTTGGATGGAAACCTGGTTATTGAACGGCATATGTGGTGCCTCAGGCTTACACACCCACCTACAGCGAGTGCAGAGGGCCAATCTGAGGAATCAAAAACGTGATTATTTTTTTATTTTTTTATTTTTTTTAGTATTTTCATAGCAAACACCATTAATTAACCAGCGGTTATATCATGTTAGTGTCACAGGCTTTTACATTCATGCACAAGTGCCAGCTTCGCCACGTTACATTCACAAAGCAATGCATAACTGAGAAGTTGGACTGAGATGGGCCTGGCAGGCTGGCGATTATTAACCAAATGGTAACTGGCAAAAAAAAGCAATATAGAAAGAAATATTCTGTCTACAATAAAGTACCACACACTGGTTTTGCAGTTTTCCTTTTCAATAAGAGGCCTTTTATTTTAGAAATGCCCAGTAGAAAAAAGAAAAACAAAAAACTGACAAGGATTCTGAGTATGGAAATGAAATCAAAGTACAGAGAAAATGTAAGGTTTAAATCAGTGAAAACGTTCAATTTTTATATAAACTATCATCACTATAAAGAGGGTGAACAAAAAAACAAAACAAAAAACAACAAATACAGAAAAGGTATATACAGCACAAATAAAAAAGGATCCTGGATATACAGTAAGAGCCACAAGAAAGTTTCATTTGCTTCGGGATGAAGCCCACTTCTAACTCTACTACTCGGCACATTTGGCACACTGCAGACTACACAAGGAACAAGAGAAACTGTTGAAATCAACTACCATGTATGAAGGCACAGCAGAATCTGCTATTCAAGTACCAGTAATCATGTCCGTCTCACTGTATACACATCGAAGTCTGTACAATAATGTTTGATATCTGGACCAACCATGTAATATCTCAGAGTTGAACAGCTTTTAGCACTTTTTATGAAATACAAACTTCATTTGTACGAACACACTTAAGTACTTATTGGTGTTAAGAAAGTAAGGCTGAATAAAAATTTAAATACAAGGTCAGCAGTTTAAATGGGTTTTGAAAAAAAAGAAGACATGCAAAAAATCCAAATATTAACAAAAGACAAATTTTTTTAATTTAGGTGAAATTTTTTTATTTGGCAGCCAAGGAGTTCTGCCTTATTAACCAATCAGATGAAGCCCTTTAGACTGCTGGCTTATTGATGGTTTGACTGGCTTGTTTGCGAAGAAGATGAGATTCAATCTCTTCCCGAAATACTAGCATGCCGAGGTGAGCGTGGGAGGCTTCATTCATAGCTTTGGATTGCATACACATGCGGTACTGGTCTGGAGTCAGCTCGTCAGCACACAGCTTCTCGTGCCATAAATGGAAAAGACCAGCGACTGGCGTTCGGACAACAATAAGCTCACTGTGCAAAAACTTTCTGTAGAGATGAACATCCTCTACTCCCCAACCTTTCACATCCAAGTCAAAGCCACCTAAACGAGAAAAAAATACAAAAAAACAAAACAAAACAAAAAAAAAGGATTAGGGCTAACTTTACACGTTGTATACTTCAATTCTAATAGCTGGGGTCATATCATTCATTTAGGTTTGTAAATATTAAAATTAAAATGTGGCTGCATTTCGCATCTTCATCTTTTGAAGTGTTTGGAGTCTGTGCTTATCAGCAAACTGTGTCTGCTGTAAGACGTGTACCTGCTTTTTTCTTGTAATAATGTTTGTTTTCCATTTCCAATAACTGCAAGTTAATGTGCTGTGCAGTAGTGTGCAATGACAAAGCGAAGATAATAGTTGCTTGTGTGCATGATGTCTTCCTAACAAATGCATAAGGCCCCAACACCACTTTGTGATACGTAAACTTCACAAGAAGCACTGAAGTTCAATTTGTCAATTTACTACTTGCTAGCTTGAAATAATCTATTTCATAAAACTGCTAAACACATCAGTAATATATACACTTAGAATCTGTAAATGTTCTGTTATGTTCTGCAATCAGTAAATCTGTAAGGCCATGCAGACTTTCAACTACTGATTGTTTTTGAGAAATTCAAGTTGAAAATTAAGTGTCAAATAATTCAGCAATGAACAGCAACAACAACATTTATTTACAGTCATATGAAAAAGTTTGGGAACACCTCTCAGCCTGCATAATAATTTACTCTCCTTTCAACAAAAAGGTAACAGTGGTATGTCTTTAATTTCCTAGGAACATCTGAGTACTGGGGTGTTTTCTGAACAAAGATTTGTTGTGAAACAGTACTTAGTTGTATGAAATTAAATCAAATGTGAAAAACTGGCTGTGCAAAAATGTGGGTAATTTTGCTGATTTGAATGCATGTAACTGCTCAATACTGATTACTTGCAACACCAAATTGGTTGGATTAGCACGTTAAGCCTTGAACTTCATAGACAGGTATGTCCAATCATGAGAAAAGATACTGAACGTGGTCAATTGCAAGTTGTACTTCCCTTTGACTCTCCTCTGAAGAGTGACAGCATGGGATCCTCAAAGCAACTCTCAAAAGATCTGAAAACAAAGATTGTTCAGTATGATGGTTTAGGGGAAGGCTACAAAAAGCTATCTCAGAGGTTTAAACTGTCAGTTTCAACTGTAAGAAATGGAATCAGGAAATGGAAGGCCACAGGCACAGTTGCTGTTAAACCCAGGTCTGGCAGGCCAAGAAAAATACTGGAGGGGCATATGCGCAAGATTGTGAGAATGGTTACAGACAACCCACAGATCACCTCCAAAGACCAGCAAGAACATCTTACTGCAGATTGTGTATCTGTACATCGTTCTACAATTCAGCGCAATTTGCACAAAGAACATCTGTATGGCAGGGTGATGAGAAAGAAGCCCTTTCTGCACTCACGCCACAAACAGAGTCGCTTGTTGTATGCCAATGCTCATTTAGACAAGCCAGATTCATTTTGGAACAAAGTGCTTTGGACTGATGAGACCAAAATTGAGTTATTTGGTCATAATAAAAAGTGCTTTGCATGGTGGAAGAAGAACACCGCATTCCAAGAAAATCACCTAATACCTACTGTCAAATTTGGTGGAGGTTCCATCATGCTGTGGGGCTGTGTGGCTAGTTCAGGGACTGGGGTCCTTGTTAAAGTCGAGGGTCGGATGAATTCAACCCAATATTAACAAATTCTTTAGGATAATGTTCAAGCGTCAGTCACAAAGTTGAAGTTACGCAGGGGTTGGATATTCCAACAAGTCAATGACCCAAAACACAGTTCGAAACCTACAAAGGCATTCATGCAGTCGGAGAAGTACAATGTTCTGGGATGGCCATCACTGTCCCCAGACTTGAATATCATCGAAAAACTATGAGATGATTTGAAGCAGGCTGTCCATGCTCGGCAGCCATCAAATTTTACTGAACTAGAGAGATTTTGTATGGAAGAATGGTCAAAAATACCTCCATCCAGAATCCAGACACTCATCAAAGGCTATAGGAGGCTGTAGGAGGCTGTTATATTTGCAAAAGGAGGCTCAACTAAGTATTGATGTAATATCTCTGTTGGGGTGCCCAAATTTATGCACCTGTCTTAATTTTGTTATGATGCATATTGCATATTTTCTGTTAATCCAATAAACTTAATGTCACTGTTGAAATACTACTTTTTCCATAAGGCATGTCATATATTAAAAGGAAGTTGCTACTTTGAAAGCTCAGCCAATGATAAACAAAAATCCAAAGAATTAAGAGGGATTCCAAAACTTTTTCATATGACTGTATATAGCACGTTTTCATACAAATGATGTAGCTCAAACTTTACAAGATGAAGAAGGTAAGGTTTATATAAAAAAAAAAATAATAATAAGACTAGGCAACACTAAGTAAAGTAAGAATAAAGTAAGGTCCAATGGCCAGCAGGACAGAAAAAAAAAAAAAATATATACAGGGGTTCCAAGGCCACGAGACCACACAGTCCCGACTGGGCTGAATGATATGTTTTTGCTAAAATGTGCCTTACTGATTATATACGAATGCAGCCCTAGAGGACATTAATTATTTCATCTGTATTAAAAAAAAGAAAAAATATTAAGAGTAGGAAACATAGTGAAAACAGCATCATGATAAGGATACCAATAGTTACTGTGTAGTAAGCGTGTTTCGTTTATGACATTTTAAACTGATTTCAAGCAGAAAGTATAAAAGGAGATAAAAATAAATGCAACTCTCCCCTTTTAACAATATATTTGTACATGTTGGCTTAAAGTGTATAAAAGTGTAACAAATGATGTAGACAGTGCCTACTAGAAGACTCTTCAGTTTTCATTATTCATATTTCCCAAATTCATGGAGTTGAGTTTCATCCTATAGCGTGGTGGTATTTACTTAATAATGCCATATGTACCCTGGGAGTTTTGTCCATATGCAGTTATAATGTACACTGAAGACCTGAGAGACAAGCAAGATATTTACTTTATGCTCCCCAGTGCTCCACCTTCTTTTTCTTAATAATTAGCACAATTATTTTCTTTCCTTTTTCAAATTTTTATGCTCTAATTATATTTTTGATTTTTATTTAAATTGTTCACAGATTTGGATTGGACCCTGAGGCCGTTGACCATGTTAAGTAATAAAAGCCAAGCAAATAAAAAAGTGTCATTCATCCACTGATGGTTGGCTGAAAAAAAAAACATGTAGGAACTCCAACCCAAGCTTGTATTCGACAGTACTCACCAATACTCAGAAAATCTTCCCGGTAATGACAAGTCATTCCAAAACCAAAATCTCGCCAAAAACCTGTATCTTTTTTATGAATCTGAAATGACACACACACTTTGATGTTATTACTTTCAAATGACCTTTTATATTCTTAATCATAACAACTCACAACAGCCATAAATATTTACATTTCTGCTGCTGAGAATTAATACTGTTAGGCACTAACGTACGTCCGTGTGAAATAGCCGGATGACAATAAATGAACGGCAGTATTGAAGATCCTGTCATTTGTAGTCTAACAGACACAGGAGTACAGTTAGAGAGATTCAACCTGACAATCACCTGCTTTCATACAAGCAACTTCTCTCCCAACTGCTGCTTTCAATTCTGTATAAAAGGTAAAAACGGAAGGCTATCAATAATTTTAACATGGATACCATAAGCAAAAGTGTCCACAATAAAAGCAAACTATTACTAAATTAATGAAAGATAATTTAGCTAATTTATTTAGGGAAATAAATTCTAGTAAAAGTGATAGCCCATGCGGGAGTCCTGGGTTATTTAGTGCCTGGAGATAAATCCAACAAGGCGCTTAGCCCCCCAATGAACACAAACTGTACTTGCAGATAAATACAGAACACTTACATCATTACCACCTGGTTTTATTGTGTAAAGTGCAGTAATAAGCAGTCTCTATAATCACTTACAAAATAAATTAATAAAACAAAAAATAATACGGCACTGAAATAGGAAAAATACTGCACACAAGATTTTAAATTGCAAAGTATAAAAACAAGTAAATAAATAAATTGAACATTGCTTATAACACTTAAAACCCAACTTTAAAACCTGACCCCTATTCCCCATTCCCCCAACCACATGGTTGATACTAATGAGAGAAAGACCACTGAGGGATTCTCAGATACTTATTATGAAAGACTCTGACCTTTTCATAATCGATTATGACGACATTTACTGCTCAATAAACTTTTTTCAGCTAATACCCACCCTAAAAAAATGATAAGTGTCTGTGTCTTTCTGTGTGTCCATTCCATTTAAAAAGATGGCAGTTCACAAACATTTTAGTAATAAAATGCATTGTATTTGTCATTCCAATAGATTGCACAACACAAATATTAATGCTGCCTTTGTGAATCCATTACCAAATGGCATATAACAGAGACATATGAACTGCAAATGTTAATGGTGAGGGTTACGTTGATTACTTAGATTTCAATTTATCTTAGATGGGTAGCACAGCGAGTAATGAATAAATCGCCAACGCCCCGTCACCGAGAGATATCAATCAAAGGTTATATCCAGGTAATGATTATGTGCTACCAATGTATAATTATTTATACTTTATTGGTAGTTTTCATTATTGTCTTTAATTTATTTATCTAAGGAATTACAAATCAGGCAAAATGACAGGCCTTGCACAGTACTTCATTTGCTGGGATTGTGCACTTAAATAAAACACTGACTGCTTCCCAACTGAAAAAGGCACCAAGCCGCAGCTGCAAACGTGTGTGCCATGTGGATGCAAGTGTGCAGATCAGGAAGATGGAAGTGTTCATTTACTCCCAACTATTTGCAACACTAGGCATTTCCCCTATGCTGCATATGCCACAAACCACCACTGTTGGGTCTTTGATATAGTATAACATCCTGGCGCATTTCATTTAATGGTCAGCACTTTTAGGAAAACTGTGCACTAAGAATTGTGAAGATTAGTCTTATTAATGCCCAGTTAGCATGAGAAATGACCAAGCTGTTAACTACTTACTAACAGACATAGGCTGTTTTACCTTTATGGCATAGTTTAAATTACTGATGCATGACAGACACCAAATTGCTTGCTATTTTTCTTTAAAATAATAATCAAATAATTCCTTAAAATAATTACGTACCAGTTGGTGTTCAATTGGCGGGGCAAGATCTGCATTCCCATAAACAATTGCAGGATTATATAAACTAAATACCACTGGGAAAAATACTTTTTTATCTGCAACAGAATAAGATAAAAAAAAAGTTTTTATTTGTTACGATTTGTATGACGTAACAGACAATAAGCAATGCCATCCATATAATGATAAAGACAGTTATAGTAAGGATATGTACAGTTAGCAAAAATGACAAAATATCCTAAAATTAGCAACAAATGTTACCAAGTTTTATAAAAACTACACTCAACCCAGAAAAGCAGCTATGACTGAAATCTTACACAAGAGGGTGCTATAAAACCTCCAATCCAACAAACTAAACACCTCAACACAGCCTTAACCCAGCCTCACAGTCAAGCAATGCTAGCAGTTCAGCATAATGTTCCTTAGGAAAAAACGTCATTGCTTGTGATCAGGTGGATGATTGTGATATTGGTAACATTTCAGTTTAGCTACTGCAAAAATGCACCTGCTATGTAACAAGACCTTAACAAAAGTTTCTTTTGGTGTTAATGACACAAAGCATCAGTAAAGTGGTTATTAATCTCTGTGGAGTGTGGCATTTGGTATGCTGGGAAAATTACTTATGAATATGAAGGATTCACAGGCCATATATTGAAATATGTCTAATTTGAGACATTTCTGACTGTTCCAAAGTGAAGTTACCTTAGTAGACAACATTGCACAGATACATATCCAGTTTACTGATGCTTTGCAAGTGTCATTAAAACCAAAAGAAGCCTTTGTTAAACCCAAAGTATTACTGTGACACTTAATATTGACATTTATAATCCTGTACAAATTGGTTCATTTCAGAAATTCACAGGTTGAGTCTTGTGTGCTATGGCTGAATGTTTTGGTCTCATCCAATTTCTTCTTTTAATTGGAGTCCTAACTTCATTAATCATGCAGTTATTTTCCAGTTTCTATGTTTTCCTATCAATTTAGGAACTTTTAAATTAGATAAGCTAAACTGTTACAGAAATGTAGCTAACACTTAAGTTACATTGAGTAATTTACTGGTTTTTATCTTGGCTTCTTTTTTAAGATTTTATTTTCACTCACTTTTCCAGTTACCAATGAACCCACTGTGGATATGACACTGAGATAATTTCAGCCTTTTATGATTAAGTGTTGCTTGCCTTGGTGTCTACTCTGCTTATCGTTAATTGTCATTGTTAGGATACAATTAAACAAACAATATCAACAGAAAAAAATAAATTAATATGAACTGTTACAAAAGAGTGATAGCTATTTAAAGGTATGGCAAAAATACAAATATATCTAAACTTCCTATAAAAATAAGTCTCTAAGTACTATGTTTTTCTGAATGTAGAACAAGAAAAAATAGACTAGCTAATTAAACAGTGTGATCTATCAGCCACTCTTCCAAGAGTAGATAACAAATTTATGAAGAAAAAAAAAAAAAAAATCAACAAATCCGGATATTTTCCTTTTATGACTTGACCAAGAGTTCAACTGTGTTGAAACAGTAAGGCCCTTAAAATCACTGCGTGGTGGGGTTTACTCATTCAAGAAAGACCCAGTTTTCTATTTCTGATGGAAGTGACCTCCACTTCATGAGAATGATGCTAAAGAAGGAAGAGGGTCTAAGAAAATAACTGCTGAAAATCAAAGTTGAATTCCTTCACAGCAAAGTGAGACTGGATGCAGTTACATCAGGATGGTGCACATATGCACTAAAACTAAGACATTGGACTTTTTCTTCGTCCCACATAGATGATGAGTGAAGTGATTTACAAAACTAATCAATTAAGTGTGAAAAACTTTGTACTATTTTAATTACAGGTACTCAGGTATCTATTACCAGGATGTGGATGAAGATGTGACAATGTTTTAACCTCTTTAGTGTTACATTGTTTCTCAGAAAGACATATAAAAAGTGATGCATTTTTTGACTCTCATCTTTGTACTGTAAAATGTGCAAAACACTACACTGTGTGCACAATTATTAGGCAAGTGAGTATTTTGACCATATCATCATTTTTATGCGTATATTCCAACTCCAAGCTGTATTAACTTGAATGCTTATTGGATTTAAGCACGTCAGGTGATGTGTATTTGTGTAATGAGGGAGGGTGTGGCCTAAGGAGATCAACACCCTATATCAAGGTGTGCAGAATTATTAGGCAGCTAGTTTTCCTCGGGCAAAACGGGCCAAAAAAGAGATTTAACTGACTCTGAAAAGTCAAAAATTGTAAAAAGTCTTTCAGAGGGATGCAGCACTTTTGGAATTGCTAAGATATTGGTGTGTGATCACAGAACCATTAAACATTTTGTTGCAAATAGTCAACAGGGTCGCAAGAAACGTGTTGAGAACAAAAGATGCAAATTAGCTGCCAAAGATTTGAGAAGAATCAAACGTGAAGCTACCAGGAACCCATTATCCTCCAGTACTTTCATATTCCAGAGCTGCAACCTACCTGGAGTGCCCAGAAGTACAAGGTGTTCAGTGCTCAAAGACATGGCCAAGGTAAGGAGGGCTGAAACCCAACCACCACTGAACAAGAAACATAAGTTGAAACGTCAAAACTGGGCCAAGAAATATCTGAAGACAGATTTTTTCAAAGGTTTTATGGACCGATGAGATGAGAGTGACTCTTGATGGACCAGATGGATGGACCTGTGGATCAGTAATGGGCACAGAGCTCCACTCCAACGTGGAGGTGGGGTACTGGTATGAGCTGGTATTTTTAAAGATGAGCTAGTTGGACCTTTTGCATTGAAGATGAACTCAAAATCAACTCCCAAACCTACTGCCAGTTTTTCGAAGACACTTTCTTCAAACAGTGATACAGGAAAAAGACCATGATTTTTATGCAGGCCAATGCTCCATCACTTGCATCGAAGTTCTCCACTGCGTGGCCAGCCAGTAAAGGCCTTAAAGATGAAGGAATAATGACATGGCCCCCTTCCTCATCTGACCTAAACCCTATCGAGAACTTGTAGGCACTTCTTAAACGCTAGATTTACGGGGGAGAAAAACAATACACCTCTCTGAAGAGTGTCTGGGAGGCTTTAGTCATTGCTCCATAAAAAGCTGATCGTCAACAGATCAAGAAACTGACAGACTCCATGAATGGAAAGGCTTATGACTGTTATTGGAAAGAAGGGTGGCTATATTGGTCATTGATTGATTGATTTATTTTTTGAAATGTCAGAGATGTTTATTTGTAAATTTTGAGGTGTTTGTTTATTATTCTCACTATAACAGATGAAAATAAACACGTGAGATGGGAAAATTTTCATTTTTCCTTTAGTTGCATAATTAATCTGCACACTAATAGTTGCCTAATAATTGTGCGCACATATGTATTCCCCTGATGATGTTCACACTCACATTTCCGTTGTGAAACATTCAGGTTTCAGGTTTATTATCATTTTGGATTGACTGATAGCACTGTGTTTGTTCCATATTAAAATTAATCCTCAAAAATACAACTTGCCTAATAATTGTGCACACAGTGTATAAATACAAAGTCAGAAGTGTAGAAAGTATAATAATGAATAATAACAATAACAATATGAACACCACACTGCAGGTGTGCAAGTGATGCAAGTGTCACTTCCAGGTTCACCAGAATCACTTTTGTTTTTGCTGACTGTTTCAATTTCATTGCCTGAAGACAGATTCACCTTCTCATCACTGCTTATGGGAGATGTTACTTATGAGACTAGTTCAGGGGTCCTCAAGCCCAGTCCTGGAGAGCCGCAGTGGCTGCAGGTTTTTGTTCTGACCTGGTCGCTTAATTAGAAAGCAATTCTTGCCAATAAAGCACTAACAAGCTATGAAATTAAATTAACTCTGCTATGTCAGGTCATTCTCATATCCTAGATTTTCTTTCCCTTTCTATCATGCAAATGATTTGAAGGCTAAAATGGACGAGTAATTCTCAGTCCTTCACTTTTTTCTCTTCATTTTTCTTCCAAGTATTTCATTAAACCCAATAGTGCAGATAAATACACACAGGTGTTGTAAATAAGCTAAATGGAGAAATGCTGCTCTCTCTTGTCATTTGCATGTTATTGATAATAAGGAGCAATTAAAATAGCTGTTTAAGACAAAATTAAGCGATAAGGGCTCAAACTCACTAAAGTGAAGCAGAAGTGTTACTTTAGCAATAAGTGCTTTTTATTAAGCAACTGGGTTGGAGCAAAAACCTGCAGCCACTGCGGCTCTCCAGGACCGTGATTGAGGACCCCTGGCCTAGGTGAAGACGCTTGGGCCTAACGGTTATGCAAGACTTGGGACTAGTGCTATTGGTACTTTTACAACTTGAGTACTCCTCGGGACTTACATGAGACACATCTATACCATTGCCCGAATGACACTCGGGACTAATGTTAAGGAAAAAAAAAAAAAGGAGACAAAGAATACTTTTTTCAATAAAATGTAAAGAGGATTTGTTGATTTTTAGAGACTTTTCTTTGCAGATTTTTTTCAAGAAATAATAGGATGGATGGGAACAGTGAAGCCCATTGTTCAGATATTTGAGCATATTTATTAATGGGATTTGAAACCGAGCTTTGGCTAGGCACGTCAATGATAATCATAGTGTGCTCCAGTGTTGCACTGTATATGTTTGGGTGTTATTATCTTGAAGGGGCACAAATCTATACCAAGGTCTCCAGCAAAGTCGTTTTAATGGAAACACCTACAAAGAGCTTTAGAGTCCCCTCAGGGGAACATAAAAGGAGAAGAGGAATGACATTTTACCATACTTCACTGAAGGAGACAGAACTGTGCCTTGAAGGCCGCTTCAGATAGTGCTGTGAATAGCCAATCTGCTGGAGAGCAAAACCTACACACTCTATTAATTGAGTATTGTAATATAAGCAACCAAATAATCTGTATCAATGTCATGAGTGTAGAATGACAAGGACTTCCTAGCAATTTATGTAAAATTAATTTCAGTGAAACTGCAGCATAAACAAATGTTAAGATAAGAGTGAAGGCTTTAGGGAGACTTAAAATATACAGACTCTTTGAACAGACAGAAATATGTTGTTAAGGTAAAAAATACAGTTTTGTCAGCTTGAGCACGGCAAATGTCAAACATAAAAAATGGAACAGTTGCTAAATATTACTAAATGCATATTTTGACATCTTGTAAGTTGATATTACAAATTATCCACACCTTATAATTGTTAATATAATCAAAAAATTTACATCACAACTTTCCCCATTTTAAAGAGGACACACACGTCACATACTTGGAGAGGCATTGAGACGACAGGTGTTCAGGAAATCAGCCGTAAAATAAACATCAACATCGCAGAAAAACATCAGCACATTTCCTTTGATCCAGGAGCGGACGGCAATATCCAGACCATGTCCACGTGCAAATTCTTCATCCAAAGGAACTATAGTATAGTTGAAGAAATTTGTTTCACTATATAAAACAAATGAATAAAATAAGAATTTAGAAAACTTACTAATGTTTAAAAATGTGCTGTAACTGATTAAGAGTTTTTATCCTCTCTCTTACAATGTACAAAACGAACCAACAAATAACCACCAGCTATAAAATGAGTAACACAACCAAACCAACTCCTGAAAAATATGCATATATTCATATAAAGCTTGTGAAAAAATGCAACATTTTAGACTTATAGGTTTAAAGATACTGTATATTAAAGATAAATTAAGAAACACCAACGTTTAAAGTTTCCTTTATATTTACATAATACAGAAATTTTTATGTCATGATGCTATTCCTCAACATACATTACACAGTTATATTCAAAATTAATTTTTATTGTATGAATAATAATTAAAATCTATACATTTATATGAATAGAAAGTATATTGCTTAAGTTAATAAAAAAAAAAGTCACCAAAAGAGCTGCAAGCAATTTCAAAGGAGAGGCCATTGTGTTAAATCCCTGCCCATTTTCTATTTGATAGCATTAAGGTTGTGTACATGTATTTACATCTCCAAAGATTCTGCTCTCACAAGATGTTTGGAATTGTGAACATGGGTCATTTCTACAATTGCAGTCCTTGATGATCAGTACATTTTATTGTAAACAAAGACTTTTTCAGACATGAAGGGAAAAAGCAGGGCATCTTTTGATGTGTGCAGCAAGCTACTGGAAATGTTCTATCAGTCCATAGTAGCCAGTGTGGTGTTCTATGCTGCAGTCTCATGGGAATGCAACTTGCGCTCAAAGAAAACAAAATTCCCCGAATAGACTTATCAGTAAAGCTTGAACCCTGGACACACTGGAAGGTGTTGTAGAAAAGAGAATAGTGGCAAAATTGGATGCCATCATGAAAAATCCCCTTAATTGCCTTCAGGAGGCACCTGAAGCACTTTTAGCCACAGGCTCATTCCAAAATGATGTGTTAGGAAGCACCTCTGGGGGTCTTTTCTGCCCACTGCTATCAAACAATTCAGTGCTTACACCTGATGTACTTGTTAGGCTGATTTTTATTCATTTATTTACTTATTGATTGATTGATCAATTGACTGTATTATCTGTCCTATGTATTGTTGTTTTTTATGTTTCTGCTGTTGTATGCATGTGAACTTCCCCTTGCGATAATCTAATGTTAGAATTTTTTTTTTTTTTACTTTTGAGCCAATGATTCAGGTGCAATGTAAACAATGTGGCAATATTTACTTTTGTGTTGATGTTATTTATTTATTTATTTATTTTTTTAAATGTGGGCCTTCAAAGGCCTACTTGATTTTATTGTTAGGAATGAACTGACCAGAACTGACGGGCTTTGTTGGGCTGAACTGCCTCATCAAAACCATTCTAATGTAATAAATTCCAGCAATCAGCAATGCTCCTCCTGGACTTTCCAAAACCGAGATGCTTCAAGAAAAATTACTTTAAGGCCAGTATGGGATTAAATTAAAATGGATTTTCAGAATAAACTTTAGTGACTGCACTCCAAAACTTTAAGACTTATTTTGCAGCCCCAGTAGACAAAATATAAATGTTAACATGAGCTATCTTTAACTGTATACTTGTATACTTATTTAGTAACACATATTTTATAACAACATAAAGTGCTTTTGATAACAAAAATAAAAGCAGAAAGAGCTTCTGTGAGCAATATAAGAAATGAGGAAAAATAATTTTTATTTTCATTTACAGTATATATTGAAACATCATACAGTAGAGTTATAATGCTAATATTCAATTTAAAGAGGACTAACAGCTGTTACATAATGTGTCACATGTGCTAAGACACATGTAAATGGAATGTGTATATTAAATGAAAGCATGATGGTTAAGATGACTATTTTCACATTCACTAAATAAGATTGTTAACATAAAGACCTATAAACATTTGTACATTAAATCACATCAAATGAAAATTGTCAAAAATAAGCAAAAAAAAAAATCTGAAGTAGCACTAGAATTACCAGAGCCTACAAGAAAACTCATAAATCCGGCCCACCTTAAATCCTTTCTCACCTCTCCTCCAGCATATTTTGTCCTGTAAAAGTGTCGATAAGCAGCAAGCAGTCTGGTACAACCACCACAGTTCAATTCACAAAGAAGTTTCTCAGTACTCGGTGTTTATCTTCAAGTGAAGTGCTGGAGCTTTATAGGGTAAAAAAGTCCATCGTCATCTGGAATGCATGCATTTCATGCGTGTTCAGTGTCATCAACAATCTATGTAAAAACGTTAACACAGAAACATTTTTCATGTTTTAGTAATAATTAACAAAATGTAGACATGAAATGTATAATGTGTGAAGCCTGAAATACAAATATGAAATAAACACTGTCACAAAAGGTACAAGTACTGTATAACAAAACAAGTGCACTTTTATTCTAGAATTTAACCAAAGAAAAAGAAGGCAGGTTACGGTAGGCGCTTGATGCGACAGCTTGCATGGTGTAATGCTAAGAACTGCTGACTCCCAATCAAGAGCTTCTGGGTTCGATGCTGGCAGCTTCTCAACTTTACCATTTTGAGTAGAGAGCTGCTCTTATTGTTAATATTATACATCAACCACCTACCGTAACCTGCTTTCTTTTTCTTTGGTTAAATTCTTGAATTAAAGTGCACTTGTTTTGTTATACTTGTACCTTTTGTGAAAGTGTTTATTTCATATTTGTATTTTAGGCTTCATAAATTATACATTTCATGTCTACATTTTGTCAATTATTACTAAAACATGAAAAACGTTTCTGTGTAAAAGACGTTTTTAAATAGATTGTTGATGTCGCTGAAACACATGAAATGTATGTATTCCAAAAGACGATGTACTTTTTTTAAGATTGTTGATGTCGCTGAAACACATGAAATGTATGTATTCCAAAAGACGATGTACTTTTTTTACCCTATAAAGCTCCAACACTTCACTCGAAGATAAACACTGAGCACTGAGAAACTTCTTTGCGAATTGAACTGTGGCGGTGGGCGGGGATACCAGACTGCTTGTTGTTAATCGAAACATTTATCAGACAAAAGGCGCTGACTGAGAAGTGAGAAAGGATTTAAGGTGGGCTGGATTTATGAGTTTTTTCATAGGCTCTGGTAATTCTACTGTTAAAAAACACTCGTCCACTCAATGAGTTAAAGAAGTCTTCGAATATACTTTGAGATGGCTGTGGATTAGCAATCTCTAAAACATTCCACTTGCCCTGGTTAAACAGAGTCAGAAGAATAAAAATAATATACACAACTATCTTTACAGCTAAAGAATACTCCAGATACCTGACAGAAGTTTTGCGGTTATTCTTCAGTATGAATAACCAACTGTCTTCTCTGTTTTTACAATAAAATTAATAGGTATAGTACTGCGAAAGAAGGCATCAACACCCTCAATACTGCCAAATCAACACTGTTTCACTGTCAAAGAAACAAAAATAAAATGTTAACAAAAAATGTCCTTGTATTGACCACAGGTCCTAAAGCAAGTCTGGCTGGATATGGGGAGCAAAGCAAAATTTTGCATTAATGGAAAAATTCATAATGGACAGTATGTTTACAAGATGGCACAAATTAAAGAGATAAGTTGTGAGTAGGTTGAATCCATTCTTCAGAAACAATTAAGCAAGGCAAGGTCTTTACATATTGGGTGTTCAGAATGTTGACTGCTGAAATGTAGCAAATTTGTATTCAACATTCCAGTAAAAATCTTGAGCTAATCATTTCAGATGGGGAGAAATTTAAAAAGCATTTTATAATTCGAGATTAAACTTGTATGCAGCACTACACCTCACAGTCTAAGCAACATAAATAGCGGAAACAGGGATTCTCCAATACTAAAGAAAAAAAATGTCCAAGCCAGTGCTGGTAAGAACATGTGTACAAAGTTTTTCGATGTTTAGGGTGGGTTAAAAATTTAAAGAAATGACACACACACCCTCATTCTGAAGACTTGGCCCCATGTCACAACCACCTGTTCCCTAATTTAATGACATACCTCCGAGGGACATACTATGCTAATGATGACGATGTCAGGTCAGCTATAGAAGAGGGGTGTTAGAAGCGTGAGGAGAGGTTTTATCCCTGTGACATAGAGGAGCTTTGTTCATGTTATAACAAGTGTGTTAATGTTCATGTATATTATGTTGGAAAAAAAATTGTTTTACTGGCATTTCTCTTAAAAGGTCAGATCTTAAAATAAATCATCTTCTCAGTGTAGACACATTTCCTCTTAAACTAAACTTTATTCTTTAATTCTCATTAATAATTGCCCTTATAGAGAAAATCAGGGTTCTGATCTAATACTGGAAGGCAGTTACCATAATTTGGCAAAAAGTATATACATTTTTGAAGATTGACAGACCTTGATACTGTTTCCAAGATGGTTTTCACTTCAGTCAAGGATTCTTGTCCAAAGTAAACCACTGTAAGATGAACACGTTTGTCCTGCTCTATACACACTTCTCTGCACAATACAACAAAACAGAATGTTAACTTAAATGTTGTTCAGATAACTGACACCCAATTTTTCCTTCTCCACCATCCATAGCATTTAGCTGTAGTTATATATATATATATATATATATATATATATATATATATATATAGACACAGACGGACACATCTTGTCGTCTGGGGAAATCTGGGTAACAGTAAATTGTTTTTGCTAGATAGTATATGTATGCATATATTCAGGGTGACCTGTCTAGGATGGAGAAAAAGTATAGTCAGCATATTTACATAAATCAAAAATACAAGTAAAAATTTTAAAATAAATGCATTTCAGATAAAGCCATGTTAACTGTCAACTTTAAACTGGCTCAGTGTAAGTGAGTCTGGCTCTGTGCGTTAGTGTGCCCTGCATTGAACTGTCACCAGGATCAGGAAAGATTGTCAGTGACACTAAACTAAACTGGATAAACAGGGTAAAGATTGTAAAGATGGAGGGATGATTTTTCTTTTTATAAAACTATTTTAATAAATTATTTTAATAAATTGTAAAAGATTTTACATTGTTTTTAACTGCATTTACAGAGATTTCTGGCTACTTCAGGTGTGTGCACTTGAAATGAGCTTATGTGTTGGGGGACAAGTCTGACTGAGCTTGGCCCTTCTTTTTGGATGTACCTTATCGGTTAATGTCTACAAAGGGTACATTTGTACAAAATTAATTTACAATGCAAACAAATAGGCTGGAGAACACCCTTGGATCTCCTCTCAATAGTTTTCATTCTGTATTAGAATTATAAAGACTAATATGTAATGCACTCAGCATAAAAATACTCCCATTATTATATATGCCTGGATAATTTCCTTGTGTGCTTTGTGATATAGTCCTTCATAAAGCACATTAATGCAAAAATCACTAAAGCTACCTTGACCTTTTGTATTTTGTGGACATGACAGGTGCTGAGAGCATAAGTGTTCTGACTGAGTAATCAAATTCAAATCATTACATGTTATATTAGGTAATATCCAGATCAAAAAACAATCCTGTTATTGTATTTGAAATTTTATCTAGGTTAGCCTCTGTTGGTTAATCCGTACTTGCTGACTGGGATGTCCATTCAAGAACATTCTTCGTGTTCATAGGTCATTCCCTAATTACACCATTTCAATTAGGTGTATCATTTGAACTAGTGAAATAACTATTCAACAAAAAAGGATGACTATACCTTGCAGGAACTTTTCTACAGCAGAAGCACCTTTTCAGGAGCTAGACACTGTAATCCCAAATGACCCAAAACATTTTAGAAACTGAAAAAGTCCTGCCTAGAAACAACGGATCTTTTAAGTGCTATAAACCAGACATAAATCAAATATGTTTGTACTTAAAATTTAAACCACTTGTACACACTACATTACAAAATATAGTACAAGAAACTTTCTACATAATGAGATAATAGCTTTGCTGAATAAAATATTCACCTGAAATTCTGCATAAACCGGGCAAAGGCCTCAGTTCTCCCAGACAGTGGGACAACTATGTTTATGATGATGTTTGCAGTGTCTATGGCAGCATTTCTAACTTTCATTAGGGGTCCAAATGGTCTGAAGAGAGTAACATGCCGATATTTGTCAGAGTTTTCCTTTTTATAAAAGAGATCATACTGTGTTCCCTTATCCTTCTCTGTACGATACAGACCTGGGGAAATCAAACAAACAAAAACAGATTCAATGGAATTATTTCTAGAAAGCCACAATTATTACAAAGTTAAAACCCATTAAGAACAGAATAACCAAATACTCTTTAGTTAACTCAGAAAATCATCCATCCATCTTGTTATTCCATTCAGTTAAAAAGACTATAATGAGGCAAACTAGAAACCAAAGAACAAACCTAAAAGGGGCAAAAGTGCATTGCTGGGCACAATTGACATTTGTAAGCAGCGTAATCTGCCTGCCTTAGGGATGTGGAAGGAAAAAATATTCAAATTAAACATTGTGTGTGGACTGGGATTTCAAGTTACCATTCTGTGTTGCAAAACAGTGTGCCACCTCCATATTACAGAGTGATCCTTCTATCTATTTTGTGTTTCTGCTTTATGCAACTCAGACTCACAGGAACTAGCAACTATCCCAGCACCATCAAGAGCAAGGAAAGGCTTAATTGAGTAAAAAATATAGCTGCGGCCTTTCAAGTACGTTAGAAGGACCAGTTATGCACTACAACCACCAATAGGTCAAACACTATTGTGGCCAGCAAAAAACTCATTTGGGCCATTTGGGTTATTTTGACCCTAAGTTAAATGTAAGGGTGACAAACCTTATAAATACCAAACGCACCAGTTGTGGTGGTGTTGGGAGAATACTTGGGATTTTTCTATTTTTCTAAGCCATTACAGGAGAATTTCCACAAGAGGGAGCTACAGGCTACTCAGATTAAAATCTGTGATAATATTATAATTAATGCTTAAAAAATGAATGCTATAAAAGAAGAAGTTTGTAGTAAAAGGCAGAGATGGCAGCTGTTTGATACAGTTCATTTGAAAGGAGTCACAGCTCATTCTAATAAAGGTCCTCCCATATTAAGTGTTAAAGCATTTATCTGATGATTTATTTAATTACGGAATAATTTACTATTAACTCATTATTTTCTGTTTATAACAAAGTACATGAGGAGTACAACATTTACTTGCGTTTTGATATTTCATGTAGACCTGCAAATTCCCTACACTAATTTGCCTACAGAAGGACAGACTAAATGGCTTGCTCAGGGTCACAAATTTGAACTACCTGTGAAATGACTTGGACTAGACCGTCACATGATTTTACTATAAAAAAGAATGGCATGATCATTTACTCTCGATTTATTTGGAAAATTCACCCTGTGTCATCAGTCTTTTCTTGGCAATTTTGGCTATTTTCCTATAATCTGTTATTTCTTTGCAATGTAAGCAATTTTTGTTTACTGTATGCATGTTTGGGTCTGTTTTGCCATTTTGCTTGTTTGTTTGTTTACAAGACTGCATTTTTATATATTAATAGCTAGTTAAAAATGCTAGTAAAGAAGCAATCTCAAGAGTACAATGCAGGCTGCCATTTAACATTTTATTCTGTTTTCTTTAACAGTCTCTCTCTTGGCTGGTGCTCACATTTCTGGTGACTCAGCAGAACATTTTGTGCATTTTAATTTTTTTTCTTTTATGCCTCCCGGTTAGGACACCCATGCCCTCCTGCTGTATAATTGCTGACAGCTTGCACTGCAATTTTCTTTAAAAAGTAGCTAGTTATGATGAAGAAATTTGCAGAGAAAGGCGGAGATGGCAGCAGTTTGATACAGTTCATTCGAAAGGAGTCAGAGCTCATTCTAATGGAGGTCCTCCCATATTAAGTGGTAAAGCATTTATTTTTTGAGAGAAAAGAGAAAAAACATACAGCACTTTGTTATATTGTGTTTATAACTTTCTGGCAAACACTGGCAGATACAGTTGTTAATTCATTTATTCACTTTCAGTCTGCTTTTTCTTGTTTGCATCACGCTTGTGACCAGGACCTTCTAACCTTAGCTGCTGCTTTTGGTAAATTCCCAGAGCCTCCTGAGCCATTTGATTGATACAACTCGTCCAGTTTTTTTTCTAGGTGTTCAACCAGGAGGGTGTCTCTCTCTCTCTTAAACCTCATAAGGTAAGTGCCCAGGGGACATCCCAACTACTTATGTAAACCAGTTCTACCGGCTCCTACTGGTCTGGAGAATCAGTAGTTTTACTGTGCATTCCTCCCCAATTGCAAAGCTTTTACAACCTGTCATGGACAGTGAGGCCGGCAACCCTGCACAGGAAACTTAGTCTGATTCTGTGTATTTGCAGGTTCAGTATTACTAGACCACGATGCACAATTATAGTCCTGGAGGTTTGCAATGCCTTTTAGGTTTTGTTCCAACCAGTTTCATAATTAGAAGTTAGGCCTAAGGGACAAAAAACTTGGTATTTAATTATATTGTTTGTTGGTGTTTTCATTCTTCCAAGATAAAAATTGTATACTTTTTGTTTTCTGTGAACTTAATACATATGTTTTGTGTCCCTTTCCTTTTTCTCTTATTTCAAAACATTTTATTAGCACAGATACTTCATAATGCATGTATAACAATTTAAATGGTAGCATATTAGCTAGAGAGCTGGTGGTTCCTTTGTCATTTGCAGTTGTAGTCTTTCATCACTCAATGCCATTTTACTAGGTGTCTCTTCTGGTTGTCCTTGACTGTGATTATTAGGCTAGGATTAAGAGAGCAGACTACACAGAAAAAAGAAAATGAACAGGAATTTAACAAGTGAGAATTAAGCATTTAAAGTTTTCACCAAAACTGAAATACTGTATTTACAAATGTCATAAAGTAAAAATAATACTGTTGTGCTTTTCTGAAAGCAGGAAAAAAGACCAACCATTTAAAGATCAATTATCACCATTTATTATGAAACTGGACAGTACAAAAGCCTGCAGCCACATTGGTCCCTAGGACTGAGTACAGGAACGACTGGTCTGATGTGTTCTTCAACTGCACAACACATGACCTGGTCCATGGCACCTGTATGCTGCAATTCACGTTTATAGCTTCATATTACAACTGGGAGCCTTCAGCATTCTGTGTAGTTGCTTGTTTTCTGCAGGATACGCAATTCACATACACATTACTTACTAAAGCCATGGATGATCATTTTACTAAAGGAGCTGCCACTTGTTTAGCTGTCATTTCATATAGTATAAAATACTAAACTGGGAAATGTGCCATTCAAAAAAAGGGGAAAAAAACAACTTGCTGTTTACACAGCCTACATCCAATCATATGTAAACACTTGAACATTTTGGGTTGTCCCTGCCAAGCATTTCAATTTAACCAAGAGAAATTCCTTTGTGTTTTGTTGTGCAAATACCAACAGCCAACTGCTGTTAAAATTTAGTATGGCCAAAGGTAATAAAGAAAAGTATTCCACTATCAGTGGGTGTAGAATTATAACAAAAAAAACAGTATATGATGGCAGAAGTTCCTTTAGAATAACTTAACAGAGGTAAATTAAGTCAGAAGTATTGAAATTTGTTATTTCTGACAAAAGAATCTGAAATATTTAAAACCAGCCCACACATATGCCCATTTTTCTTAGAACAAGCATATGCTTTCCATCTAATTGGATAGAAGTGTTGCACACTGTTGCCTCAAACATCCAGGAAATTGGGTTAGAATTGCAGCCCAGTTATGGTCTGTGTGGAGATTCTTCTTTTTTTTATTTCTCAGGTTCTGTATGCATGTTATATTAATGAGCAATGCTAAATTGTAAGTGAATCCTGCATTGGCTTATTTCTCTGTCCAGAGTTAATTCCTGTCTTGTGTTTAATGCTGTCAGGATAACTTTGGCTTTCCACACCTCTTACATATTGGAATTAGGAGCATTAGAAATTGTGTGGATGTTGGCTTGAATGGCTGTGTGATCCAGATTCAGTTAAAAGAAATCCAATGTAAAGGCAGCGTAAAATGAAGGCCTTTATCTGCAGTAGAAAAAGGTCTATTGAGAGAAAGATCTCCATAATGATTCTGCTTTATCACAATGAAGAGAATACTGCAGAATAAAGCAGCTTGTGAAGGCGTGTGCTACGTCCATCCAATATTAACTGCTTGTTCGTGGTAAGTTGGTCAGGCCTCTTGAAGAAAGGAGTAGCGCTAACTTAAAAATGCTTCTCGAATGCCTTTAGTGGCTGATGTGCAGTGATGCTGTTTTTGTATTTGAGAAGCATTTAGGTGAATGTAACAGCTGAAACAGATGTTAAAAAAAAAAAGATTCAGAGAGTAAAGGAGGAAAATATTGGCTTACTGTCAAACAAAAGAAATAATTCACAGTGCACTGTGCTGCCATGCACTTGGTAGGTTGTGCTTCTCCAGTCTGTCTTTTTGTGGCAGCTCTGTGTCTTAAACTGGGTGGTTCAGTCAAACAAACTGTCTCCAATTCCTAAGCTCATAATACTTTAACTTGTTTCCCTCTTTCTCTGGTGCCATTTAGTTCAATCATTGTGCGTAACTGTAAAGGTCAGCTAGTTATTTTAAACTTTTCCATCGACTACAGGCTAAGCAACATGCTGACTAAATAACAAAATCCAGGAAAACTCAGCAAGACAATAAGTAGATAAATAAAATTGAGAGGAAATGACAGAAACACAATTTAACAATGAAGCATAATATAATGAAGCTAATTAGGATTTAAGCTACCAAAGTTAGGTCTTCTGACAATACAGAGTTGACGTATAAGCAAATCAGTGTACACGCAGTCAGTAAAACAGAAAAGAAGTGGAAAGAAACTCTTCTACTTATGAACCGACATGCCATAGGGGACTATTTCAGCTGGTTTTGGAAAAAACTTGATTATATGGAATGTTATATGCTTTTAATAAAAATAATAAATGTAATAAAAAAAAGAAAAAACCTTTCAAATTTTAATGTGGTGAGCTGTTAAGAAGCAGCATATTATATACCCTGGCCACTGAATTGGAAATAACTGCCCACACAACTTCATAACATTTTCCTAAAACTGGAGTATGCTAAGACTTCCCAGAGTCCTTGCACATAAAAAAAATAAAAAATAAAGTGATCATGTTGCTTATAGCAGATTAGCAGTGCTACATGCTGTATAAGGTAGAAGTTCAGTATGGGGCACAGAAATATTACACAGCATGTGTTCAGAAAAAGACCGTGGCTACCGTGAACAAATACCCACACCAAGAAATGTAAATTGTAATGATTGGAATAGCTTACTTTGTCTCTAATTAGCTGACCCATTACAGTACAGAGCATTAAACCACCTGATATGTTTAAACTGCTCACAGCGGGAGCAAAGGAACGACTAAGTGGCTTGCTCTGGGTCACAAAGTGGTTTAGAGGGGAGAATTGCTCTGGGAACCCTGTAGATTAGAGTGTTCCTCTCAAGTCAGTACGCCACATTACCTGCTGATTTTGTTCATTGGGGCCTTTCCACATCGAACATACAAGTGACGCAACTGCCTGAGGCACTGTTGAAAGATTGCACCTTGAACTCTGTTATAACTGATTCTACAGTATATACACTGTAATGTAGCCAAGATCAAACAATACCTAGCAATATTTTTATTGCTTCGATAGATTTTCAAAATAAAGATAATGTATTAGTTTTACTTTAATGCCACCTTCTAAATGTAAACAAACTATTAAACTTAATAAAATGTGCTCTTCCCCAGTCCATCTTGGTGGAGATCTCATCAGACCTGCCTCTACTGTAAAGAATCTTGGTGTTATTTTTGATTCCTCCCTTTCTTATTCCGCCAATATAAATCACATTAAAAAAACTTTCTTACTTTCACCTCCGTAATAAATCCCATGTTTGCTCCTTCCTCTCCTTTTCTAATGCTGAGAAACCTGTCCATGCTTTTATCACATCCCACATCGATTATTGTAACTCGCTGCTGGCAGGTGCCCTTTCTAATCTTAGATCGCAGCTCCAGATTATTCAAAACTCAGCTGTAAGAGTCCTTACTCGAACCAGCAGCAGCGAGCACATCACACCCATCCTGCTCCGTCTTCACTGGCTCCCTGTGTCTTACAGAATTAAATATAAAATCCTACTACTAACCTACAAAGCCTTAAATAACCTCGCGCCAAACTACATCAGTGACCTTCTCCATCACTATATGCATGTCCGCCCACTAAGGTCCTCTGATTCTGGCAATCTTGTTGTGCCCCACACTAATGTACACTCCATGGGTAACAGGGCCTTCAGCTCAGCCCAGACCCAGGAATGACCTACCGAAATTAATCAGGTCAGCTGACACCATGAATTCTTTTAAAAAACAACTCAAAACTCATCTGTTCAGGAAGGCTTTTAGCTCTACTTGACTTTATTACCCTTCTCTGTCAAGATGCTCATGTAACCTGTATGTGTGTGTGCTAGACCATCAATTATGTTGTCAGTTAGGCTTTTTTTTCTTCTTTTTTCTCTGAATTCACTGTCGTAATCTTCTTTATTTATTTATTTGGTTTGTACCATGCTATATACTGCATACCCTTTTGTTCTTTCTTATATTCTGTAAGTGCCTTGAGCACGGGAAAGGCGCTATATAAATAAAATGTTTTATTATTATTAGCAGATATCTTTAATAGAGACAGATGGCATAGATAGCCTTTGCTATTTTCTGACAACACAATATTAAATATGTTTAATTAGTGCTAGTTTCATGGACAAATTATTAATATCACATTTTCAATTTATTATTGATGTGAAAGGTACATAATCTAGAGTTAAAAAAAACTACAGTTCTAAATAAACAATGGACATTTGTTTGGCCTATAAACAGAAAGGAAGACCACGCTGGAATTTTTTGTTCATATAAAAACTTTAGTCCATGTGAGTTTCAATGCACTGGATATAAACAAAGGAAAATGACGAAAACAATTGCAAAACCAATGAGGAAACTAAAATTGTGAACAGCTCTTTACAAATATATTATTACTACAAAGAGCAAGAAATGCTTCATGACATTCCAGCAACTTTCCAAAGTCAAGGCAATGCAATTGGGGATTGCTCCCTGTTGTTATTTTGTCTGTCTACTCCAGTAAGGGAATGTCTGACATAAAGAAATGGAAGCCACCAGGAGACTGAAGCCCTGACTTTCATGCAGTGACCCTGAGCTGGAGGAGTTCAGAAGAGGAAAGGAAGAAAATGACTCAAATATAACTTCTTTACTTTATAAACTTATTGTCATGTCTTTATAGTAGTGAAAATGCAGAACAGCACTCAATCCTGAATATTTTTTTTATAGAACCAGCAAGCATTTGTGAGAAATATTATATGCTTTTCTCTTTAAATTCTAGAATAGTGAATTCAAAACTCCCAGAAAGATGTTGCTTTTTCCCGATATTAATGGACATAAGAATTTTGAATTTGAGATATAACACAATACCACCAGCTATTTTATTGTTGTTTCAATCTGATGTTTTTGGCATTGATGCCATATCACATATCATTTGTCACAGCTAAGATAAATTCTTTTTGTTGGTATGCTTAATTTTCAAAATGTTGGCAAGCTCAAATTTTCAATTTGTATTAAAGCTCACTTCCCATTTTTCTACCTGCTCTTACCAGTCACTTCCCACACATTTCAGATTTCATGCAGCAGTTTGTTCATTTTGAACAAGTCTTCATAGTAATTAACTTTCCAAAGATTTGGTTATTGCCTTTTCCAATGTGCAACAGTAGCTCATTCAGTGAATATTACGTATTTCTGTGGCCCCAGCTAACCTCAACTCATAACTAGTAAACTACACCTACTTTTTAATTTATATAAACTCGAGCTGTGTAATAAAGTTATGACATAAAGCATTCCAAACTAGAAATGAGAGGCCATGAGTTATGGAAAAAAGGCCTGCTTTCTTAGCACACTCAGCAGGGAGCTAGCTCTACAACACTCCACTGCAAGTTAATCTGCTATTTTTCCTTGCAGGGAGCCTTTTAAGAATGGGTTGATGGGAGAATGACTATGCTTAACAGCACTGGCTACCTAACTATAATTGACCCTGATTGACATTTAAATTATTTATAGGTTTAACCCATCCTATATGATCATATTTTGTATGCTATAACATTGGGGTGGGCCACAGTAGCTGCTGTTTTTTCGCTTAGACCACTTTCTTAATTAGTAGCCACTTACTGCTGCCAATGGAAGACAGCGACTTTGCCTTCTATTTTTATTGACTTGCTATTTAAGATTCAGAGGCGTTCATTTTCTCAGCCTCCAAAGAATGATGAGATGCAAAGCAAGCTGACAGGCTGCCAGCTAACACAGGCATCTCAAGCACTACTGGAGGGCCACCGTTTTTACCAACAATTTCTTATTAGAAGCCAAATTTTGTTTTTAATGAAACTCATTATTTCATTTTAGGACTACTTTATGCTCTCATTTTCGTATACCAAACATTAAACTACCAAAATGTTTTGTGGACAAGAGCAGATCAATAATTCTCAGACGCTCACTTTTTCTTTTTAAATGTTTTATTGTTACACAGCAAGATGCAGAGGACAGGAAGATATGGAAAAAGATGATCCGCTGATGCACCCCCTAATGGGAGCAGCTGACAGAAGAAGATTGTAACATATAATGTAATGATAATTATCGGCTCACTCGCTTTGCGTCTTATTATTGTTTGGCTGCTGGCTAAGAAAGAACAAAAAAAACACACGTAATTGAAGGTCTTGAATCTTAAAACTAAAATCAATTAAAATTAAGGAATAAGATGTCTGTTCCATTAGCACCAGTAATTTCTCACTAATGAAGAAAGTGTGTGGAAAGAAAACCTGCAGTCACGGTGGCATTTCAGAATCAGGGTTTGACACTCCTGCTATAAGAAGATGCTGTTTTCAATTTTTTAAATGACTTTCACATATACTATTTGGTTATTTTAAGGATGTATTCTTTTTTGTCCCCTACATTGTGTCTACAAAAATAATCAGCTTACAAAATATATTGTTGTCTTATGAAAAGCTCTGGTGCCCTGAAAAGGCAAAAAAAAAAGCAAATGAAAGAGTGCATCTTTTGAGCAGATTGTCTCACTGGTTGAACCTGGTAGTGACTAGAATATAATGTGACAGCACCAAACTAAATATTTTTCAGCCATGTAAGCAAGCTTATCCTTATGTCTTTAAGGAGTTATTTTAAAATTCAACTTTGTCAACCATCCAATCCCAACTGTCAGGACATTACCTCACTCAAGCGTGAATAGTTTAAAACATTCATATTTCACAATCTGTTCTTAAAGTTGTGCCCCTTTTGGAATAAAGAACCCATGAAATACAACGGAAGAGAGGCTTTATTACAACTGAATAAAGAAAGTTACAAATAAGGTAGTAATGCAAAAATAATAAGACCCTTCACACTTCCCTTTGTCTACGCCTCCTACCTTTCCTCCTGCCAAGTGAACTCATCTGTATTGCGCCCGATTCCAAGTTCTCCAAACCAATGACCATTAGCCTCTTTTTAATACCTAATCCCTGGGCTACTTCCAAAGTCAGTTCTGGCCTCCTCCGAGTCAGGCCTAGCTCTACAAAACCCCTGGGGTAGTCTGCCAAGCACTCCCTCTGGCAACCCTAGGCATTCCTGCCAGACTGCTGGCTCATTTGTAACCAATGGGCCAGATAACTAAGCCCTCAATAGCAGCCTCTTGCTGCCAAGCAGTTACAGGGCTGGGGATGATGCACTCCTTTATTGTGCATCTTTCACTGTCTTTTCACTATATTTATATCCCTTGAATAACCAAGGGATGCTTTTTACCACAATTCAACCTGGTTATGGGTGCCACTGTCTGGGATGTGTTCCCTTGACTGTTGAAACCCTGAAACCCTGATGTCAGCCACCTTTAAAAAGTGTACTTGATTTTATGTTTATTTAAAATAGCTATACAACTCCATATACTGTAACTATGTTATTATCTTTTCTTAAAATAATCTAATTGAAGTGGTTAAACATAGAGACAGTGATAAATACCAGGGCTGTGGAGTCGGAGAGTCGGAGACAATTTTGGGCACCTGGAGTCGGAGTCGGCAAAAAGTTAACCGACTCTGACTCCTACTAAATTTAAATGGGAATTAAAAAAGTAAGTTGAAATGTCCCAATTCACAAACAGTCATAATGAACTACTTCTCTGCTGTAAGAATAAAGCCCAATGCATGCAGTGCATAATGTTACCACAAAACGAACATGTCAAGTAACCATGAAGCATGCTTTTCATTGACTGTATGCGTCACTATATGGGATGTAATGCACAGGTAAGGTGCAGCACCGCTTTCCATTGTGTCGTGTTCCACTGTTACAGGGAACTGTGAACCTAGCCTAAAGCCCCCCATACATTTACAGATGCACTGCCGATTTTTCGGCCATTCAACGAGTCATCACGCGTCAAACGCCTGAAAAATCATCTGGTGTGTTCTCAGCTCCGTCGGCTCCCCTTCGCTATGCGCTAGTGAAGGGGGACGAAGGAGTCGAGAACACAGATCTCCCTACCTGTCTCCAGCAGAGGCTCGTTCTGCTGATCAGCTGGCTGGTGAGTGACACAATGCACTAAACTGACAGAGGAGACAGCCACTGCAGCAGACAGAGGCATCACATTACTTTGGATGGGGGCGGTGGTCGAGATTTTCGGCAAGCTGAATCTGCCCGTCCATGTGGTCACCCGCAATCTGCGGCCGCCAATCAATTGTGTTTGTCTTTAAGCTGGCATTATAGTAGAGTGTTGGCTTCCTAGCCAGTAGTTCTGTGGTGAAATGACATGTATGTTGCCTTCCTTTCCTTAAATGGATGTAGAAAATACATTAGCATAGTATATACATACAGAGGAGTCGGAAGATTTAGAAACTGAGGAGTCGGAGCATTTATCTACCGACTCCACAGCCCTGATAAATACCATAAGGAACCTGTAATACATTCATTTTTTTGTCCATTCTATGTGTTAAAAATATCATACTGCGTTTTTAAATCAAATCAATAACTACTTCTTTATCAGTATAAACTTATACAGACGCTTGTTCTCACTCACTTCTTGCAAATGATTAGTTCAGCAAGGGATCAGGTTTTAACCACTTGCACTCTACAACTTAGTGGAGAGGAAAAAATAGCAATTAATCTCATTATTCACAATGGACTTCTGGATCATGAAAATTCATTTTATTTTTTTCCCCAAATTGGAGCTTGCGGAAATTTGACTTATTCACTTCTGAACAAACTGTAACAAAGCACAGAACATTACAAGTATTTGGTCAATCTAATGAATTTGGATATCAGCATTAGCTTTAGAAACATAGTTTGGAAAATTTTGTTTTTTAACAAAAGTGGTTTTAGATGTCAAACAAATGACCTGCTGGTACATCGGAGATTTGATTGTTCCCAACCCTATTAATTAACCATCACTTTTGTTACGTTGCTTCAGATAAAAGCATCTGCTAAGTGAACAAATGTAAATTTTAAACACTTAACAGTTTAAAAAAAAATGTCTTCCTGTATGGAATTACAAACCGGCACTACCATAATTCATTTGCAAAAGAATCATGCAGGCTCATTTGGCCTAGCAATACAGTATACTTTTCTGTTGAAAAAGGTGATTAAACTTTTACATTCAAGATGCCTTTCTTTACTGAAATATGTCAAAAACTGTAATCTCAATAGAATTACTTTTATTCTACAATGTATTGAAATTCTACAAATATTTTTTTTTCTATTTTCTTTTACTAACTGCATATATGTAAATTTGACTGCATTCTAGACGGTCTTTTTTCAGTGAATTGTTGTGAATGACACATCACATGATTACTGACAAAGTGCTGACTGCTCATTACCCCACATACTGTGAATTTCCTTTTGTGCAGCATACAGAATCTTCACCAGACAGTCACTGGGTAATTACAATCCTCTATGCTGATTATAAAAAGTCAATTACTTCCTGAATTTGTGGGTAAAAATAGATAGGATTTCTTTTTTAATGTATTAAATTGAACAAAACATTGTGCATTCTGTTGCTTTCAGTATGGCTGGACTCCTGCTTCTGCATTTATTACAGTAATCAGTTAAGCTTCTCCCTGAACTCGGGTCATAAAGCCTTCACATATGCCTTGCAGAAGTGACCAGTATCCAGTCATACTAGATGTGCCCAGCTCATTTGTCATTTATAACTTGCTCATCTAGCACGAAAGGACTAGATGTTTACATTTTTATCTTAGAAAATTTGTGCTCTGACTGGAAGGGTGTATTTTAATTTCTAACAAACATTGAACTAGTGCAACAAATTTACAAAAATGTAAATTTCAATGTAATCATTTTTAAATTCATGACCAGAGAACAATCTTCTAGTGTCCGCTAAATGTGGCGTGTATTGCATGCTGATTAGCACATGAACAGAATTTCACTGTACTCTGTACATGTGACAATAGTGACCCTAAAAACCTAATGTACCTTCATATATAATTAAGGATTCTTTACAGTATCTGCAGAGAGGGCCCAGCAACGGTTCCTTAGCTTTGCATTTTATTCCAAAAAACACGTAGACAGTTTTGCATTTTTTTGGCATGAAAAATTACATTTTTATTAGATCTATATATTGAAAATATTTCATAACTGAAATAATCATACTAGTAATGATGCAAAAACAGTATATAATCTCACAATGAGTCCTTTGTGTGGTAAATCTTAAAGGATGGTAAAAGACACGATAAAAAATCATAGTCAGGACAATAACAGCGTGTTTCTTTTTGGATTTTCTTTCCAGATTTATCAGTTTTTGAACAGCACACTGCACAGGTACGAGTTAGTTGGTGTTTTTGTTTTCTGTTGGAGGTATATAATCAATTAAATGTTTACCAATAAGATGCTCTGGATTGATCAGCAATGTGCTTTAGAGGGAGTATGGACGGTGGATGTGCGGCAATGATTTGTTCTACAAGCTGCCATATAAAATTTTCATGAGATACAGTTTTGCCAGCTTTTGTTTGTATAACATGAATGCATTCCAAACGCACTATTCCATCAGATAATGAAATATCATTTTGTAGTATTTCTTTTGTTGCCTCAGCATAATGGAATAGAAAATCAATTCTTGATCCACACGATTTATGCCACCCATTGTGCTATTGTAGTAGACCACAGCACAAGGTTTCATAACCTGCTTGTTGTCTTTCGCCTGTACAGTGACTGCAGCTGCATTAAGTACAGTGCCAGGAAGACAAACATCTTCCTTGTCCTTCTATTTCAACACAATCAATTTACCCTTTTGCCAAGCTGCTAGCACACAATGTTGTAATTTAGGTCTTCCAAAGTCTTCAGGCATGCCACGACGGTTGGGACACCGTCATATGTGTCAGTCCTTGCAGCAAGATGTCAAATTGCTCTAGCAAAGTATAAAAATTGTTTATGGTAACCTTGATCCAGCAGAGCGTCTATCAAGTTGGCACCAATGATGTAGCAATGCCATGCTAATTGTATTTTGGATCAAACATTGTCCCTTTCCCTGCATACAGAACCAAATTCCAAATGTATCCCGTTTTAGATTCACAAAGCTTTATGCCAAATTTTGCACTTTTTGACGTGATGTACTGTATCCATGACAGTATGCCCTTATAAGCCATGAGACTTTTATCGATGCAGACATCATGGTCCGGATGTAAACGCTCTGAAATTTTACTACAATCACCTGGTATATCTCCCAAAGTTTCTTCATTTTGAGTGCTGGATGGGTATTCTCATCAAAATCTTCATTGTTGGTAAAGTGCAGATATTTTATAATTAGTGAAAACCTACACTCAGACCTAATTTCTCCAAAGAATGGCAGCACTGACAGCACTTCTATAGCCTGAGTGATTCTCGGTTCTAACGTTTACACAAGACGCATCTGTACAGTTGCTCAAGTGACTCTAGGGACTAACGCTTTTAGCACGATTTTCGTAGTCCAAGTAACGCTCGGGTCCAATGCTAAGGAGGTTAATTTATGGGTGAAAACTTTACCTTTGTCTATATTAACAATCATTAATTGAAAATGGTGAAGTAACGAATACTACCACAAAGGTAACTAACTATTGCTCTGTGTGAATGGCTGTCAGAACTTGGCTGTTAAATTACCTGAATGTGTGGTGGAAGCATGTTTGCCCAAGATATTCCTGAGATAATTACACAGAATGCCTCAAAGGAATATACAGCAGCTGACACACACTCACAGACCTTGGATACAGCTATACAGAAGGGCAACAACATACAGGTAAGACTAACAACATACACCAGATGTCATAAAAAAGGCTGTTGACTACCACCTGTTGATAAAAACGTGTACTCCCAAGTGCTTCTAACATATCACAACAGGGGAAAAAGCCATATCTAGCGTTTTTTTCAACCACAGCTAAAAAAGATTATCACCAATATCCGGGTTACACGGCTATGTCATATGATAACAGATTCTGGTCATTGATTGTATATCTTAGCTTTGTGGAGCTTCATGGAGAACAACCAGGCACTCCTGGTTCAGAATGAATAAATCAATTTGGAACTTCCAAATCTGTTATCCACATCCACTTAGCAGTAGAAATAATTAAGAGGAAACATACTGTAGGTGGCATCAGGTTGGAGGTTATAATATTTTAGACTAGCCAACCCGCGGCGTAGCATACACCGCATAATCAGGCCGCTTTTTAAATGATTTTTAAGCACAGAGGAAAAAATAAACAAAAAATCCGTAATTTAATAAACCACCAAGAAAAGTAACATTGCAACAATGCACGCTACGAACCAACATACAATTGTCCGTGACTGAAAACCGGAGGAGTGCTGTCTCGCTTTCTCCTTCCAAAGTGAAGGACGGGGTTGAACGGCACTCGTTCAGTGCGCACTGCCCGCTTATGTTCCCGCCCCCAACTCCCTACCTGAGTCGCTTTCGTCTGTGTACAGTCCACACGCACCTGTGAGTCACGTTGACTGTTAATTTTCCAAACACCGCCTCAGTCGGTTTCCACGTTGATTTTTCATTGTTCTTTGCGGTTCCGGCTGCTTTTTTTTTTATATGTAATTCACCAAGTCACCCGACCATGGGGGGCTTTACAAAGGGCAGGGACGTAATCAGTGCAAGCGTATGACCCACACGTACTAGGAATTTCTTGTTCGTGGGAAACAATTGGAAGCCACGGCCTCCATCACGAATGGGGTTCAACGGCTTCCCCGCGCCGGGTAGACACACATCCATTCAGTGTAGCGCACGTGCAGTACCAGACATCACAGACCTGTTAATGCTCAATCTCACGTGGCTGAAAGCCACTTGTCCCTCTAAGAATTTGAACGCCGACCGCTGTTGGGTCGTGTAACTATTTGGCAAGCGGGAGTCTCGTTCATTTTCGGAAATAACCAGCCAAATCGCTCCACCAACTAAGAACTGCCATGCACCACCACCCACAGAATCGAGAAAGAGCTATCAATCTGTCAATCCTGTCCGTGTCCGGATGAGGTTTCCTGCGTTGAGTCAAATGAAGCGAAAGGCTCCACACCTGGTGGTGCCCTTCCGTCAATTCCTTTAAGTTTCAGCTTTGTAACCATACTCCCCCCTGAACCCAAAGACTTTGGTTACCCAGTTGGCAGTTGCGGGGCCTGCATTGGTGAAGCAGGTGAGACGGTAATAAAACAGAAACACAGGGCTTATTGGTTTTTAAAGACTGCTTCCTTCATTGGGTTTTAACCAATGCACGGAACGAACCAACACACAATCGTCCGTGCGGCGCTCAGGGTGGAACGGGAGGAGAGGAGAAGGACATCCACTCCGCTCCCTCCGTCATGCTAGTCTGCTGGTTTCTCGTTCAGTATACACTGCCTGCTCATGTGCCCACCTCCAACTCGTCACTCGAGTCTTTGTACAGTCCAGATGCACCTGTGACTCACGTAGACTTTTCATTGCTCTGTGCGGTTTTGGCTGCCTTTCTATATATAATCCACCAAGACACCCGACCACGGTGGGAGGGGGGTGCGTACAAAGTGCAGGAGTATCTAAGAAGACGCATGTTTGTCGCGGATGCAAATTGCTGTATGTAGCGTGTAAAACAGTTTGCTATAGTGCATGCGGTCGTGCGTCGTAACCGAAAACTCGTTTTTTAAAGACTGCTCACTTCATTGTGTTTTAACCTCAGTTGTAAAGGAACGTTTTAAGGATCCCATGGGATACCCCTCGCAAACAGTTTTACACGCCGCATATGGCGATTCACCTCCGAGAAACATGCCTCTATTAACAGTCAACGTGGTTCGGAGCTGCATGTGACCTCTATGACAGACAAATATAAATGACGCCGGTTTTTCTGTGTCGTCGCGTCCGAGTTGGTGGGCGTGGCTCTGTGAGTTGTCGTTGTATCCAATGGTCTTGGAGTTGGTGGGCGTGGCTCCTTCCTGCGTGCGCCATAGGTGTCTCACTTGTCGGCGGCTTAGTGAATCCATGCCCCTTCCGGCGTGCTTTCCATGGTCGTCTTGCCTTAGTGAATTATATATAGAGATTTTCAAGCATATCAGATTTTGACATTTTGGATTAGGAATAATCCTCCTATATTTATATGAATTAGTATATGAAACTACTGACGTGTATATTATATACACACATGCATCAATATACTAATAGTATACCCATACTAATTGGTATTGGCAAAATCAAATAAATAAAGCTTGTAGGATAGCTCCTCTATTGGCAATGACTACAACAGAAGTGTTTACCAAAAAAAAAAGTAAATGTCACTTTTCCTCATTAAAATTTGCAACAATAAATATAGAACTAAAAGTATATGCTCTTGGCTTCCAAAATATACATGACTGTAGTGGGAAAATCTTATATACTACTGTTTTTTTTTCATTGGGTCTTGGTTTTTACTATTTAAATCTAATTTTGGAAAATGGCTGAATTTTAAATGATTGATGTGTATACAAACTAACTGGAATGTAAAATTCTTTACACACTGTATTTTGACCTAGTTAACGAATAGGGTCTGAGTAATACCAAAGTCAGTAGGTCAGCCTTTTCCCTGAGAACTAGATCATCCACAGCCATGTTCTGATACTATGATAGAATATACTAAGGAGCAGGTTTATCCCCATCCAAAAATGGGCATTAAGCCCATATCCAACAGTCTATGGTTCTTTCAAACCTCAATGACTGCATGTAATGTTATTTGGCATTCAATGTGACCAACGAAGAATGACATATAACAGTTTAAATGACTCAGGAACCTCCCATCTTCTTCTCATTACTTTTGGTGAACATATTGCTTTAAATGTGAAGACATGAATTGCAGCAAACCCTTACAGTGGTTAACACAAAGTAGCCCAAAATGCTTTGACTATATGTTTGCAGATACATAAACAGTTAATAACTAAGCCACTCTCTCCATAACAACATTCATTGTTAAGTGAAATTTGGAACAATAAAAGATATAAAATTTATATGCATACCTTCAATAAAGTCATTTTCATGGTATGCATCCCTAGGAAGAATGGCTCCATTTTCATCATGCTCATCATCATCTTCATCTGGATTATTTATAACCTCAAGTCCAGCTTCAATAACCTCTGTCAGTTCATCGCGCCGGTCCTTACGTACCGATTTCTCCTCAGGATGCCTAGTAAGGCCCATCTCCAGCTGAAATACTCTGGTGGCAGTAAAGGACTCGAAGGGAACAACTGCATATTCACTTGGCAGTTTAACACCTGTACTTAACTCTGCTTTATCTATCTGGGAGTGAAGATATTCCAAAATATCATTTGGCTCCTGGTCTTTTGTTCCCAAATGACCTCTAAGATCAGACGTTTTTTTCTCTTGCAACAATTTAAGCTTTTCACTCATTTCCTGCAGTTCTTGTTTAAGCTGTGCAATCTGACGTTTGAGGTTTGTTGCCCGGGTCAGATAGCGCTCTTCTTGTTCTTGCAGTAACACCTGATAGTAATCTTTACCGTAGGGTTCCCCTCCAACCCCAGGCATAGATGAGCTATGATCCGGGGGCGGTGCACATTCTAACAGGTATGTGAGTATTAACAGGCTGAGGAGCAAACATATTCCCAGCAGCAGCCAACGGGCTGGCAGGGTCAAGCCTCTTCTTGGCATATTTAAGCTTTAAAATGTCATTTCTTAAATCCTGGGATAATTTCCAGGTTAAAAAGTCAACATAATCAAGAGAAGGCATTGAGATTCAAAAACAAAAGGCAGAAATGGGGAACTTATAGACTTCCTACATTTTTGGATTTCAAAAATCTCAGCAGAGTTCATTAGATTATTAAAATAAATGAATTTTTGCAATGAAGATAAAGTTTCCCATTAAGGTTTCTAAATACTGATGCTCATAGAATATCATTTATAACGAAGCAATTAAAAATTTGTTGTAAGCATATTAAAGATGGACATCTTCTACTTTTACTTCATGCTTAAAGATTCACCAAAGCAGCTTCAGAAAAAGCTAGGAATTAGAACTTAAACATGGTTTGCCATCTGCATTGGTAATAATGGAATGTAAAATCAAGCAGCACTTGAATGTTATGGACTTGGCATGAGTAATTTGTCATGTAGCTTCATTTTATAGGCACATCCATCATATATACAGTGCAGTCTTGTATCAGATGAAACAAGTCATCAGTTACGGGCAGAAGTATGACCTAAACAGAAACAAAGAATATGGTAAGTTAAAATCTCATAGAGGTAGCCTATTGTACTACCTTTACAAACCATTCTTAGACAGATGCTTTTACATAAAGTGATTTATAAATTTCATAAGCATTATACATCCATCTGTTCATTCACTGAACCCACTTAATGATATTAAAATCATGGGGAACCTCAGCTTACCCTAATACCATTGTGCTTAAGACAGGAAGTAACCATGGATGGAACTCGATCACACAGGGTCAACTTTGTGTCACAGATTAATCTAACATACCAATTCACTGGGATGAAAATGCGTTCTTTGTCACACACCCTGCTTCTCTTTGCTCACTGTCTTACTTGTGTTTCTGAATGGTTGAGTAGTAATTTTCACAAATTAAATAAGGAGAAATCAGAAATCTTAGCGATTAGCAAAAGTGGATATAATGAGAGTATTAGAAATAAACTTGATTCATTAGACTTAAAAGTCAAGACAAAGGTTAAGAATTTAGGGGAAATTATTGACTCTGACCTAAATTTTAAATCACATATTAATCAGATTACTAGGACAGCATTTATTTACTTAGGAAATACAGCAAAAATTAGTTCATGCTTTTGCTTTCAGTTGACTAGATTACTGTAACACACTCCTCTCATGACTTCCCAAAAAAAGACTCCAATCGACTGCAACTTTATTTATTTAAGTAATTCCATTCAAATAGTGAAACTTGTATATTAGATTCATTCATTACACACCGACTGATGTATTTCAAATGTTTATTTCTTTTAATTTTGATGATTATAACTGACAGCTAATGAAAGACCCAAATTCAGTATCTCGGAAAATTAGAATATCAATTAAGACCAATGCAAAAAAAGGATTTTTAGAAATGTTGGCCAACTGAAAGGTATGAACATGAAAAGTATGAGCATGTACAGCACTCAATATTTAGTTGGGGCTCCTTTGGCCTGGATTACTGCAGCAATGCGCCGTGGCATGGAGTCGATCAGTCTGTGGCACTGCTCAGGTGTTATGAGAGCCCATGTTGCTCTGATAGTGGCCTTCAGCTCTTCTGAATTGTTGGGTCTGGCGTATTGCATCTTCCTCTTCACGATACCCCATAGATTTTCTACGGGGTTAAGGTCAAGCGAGTTTGCTGACCAATCAAGAACAGGGATACCATGGTCCTTAAACCAGGTACTGGTAGCTTTGGCACTTTGTGCAGGTGCCAGGTCCTGTTGGAAAATGAAATCTGCATCTCCATAAGGTTCGTCAGTAGCAGGAAGCATGAAGTGCTCTAAAACTTCCTGGTAGATAGCAGTGTTGACCTTGGACTTCAGAAAACATAATGGACCAAAACCAGCAGATGACATGGCACCCCAAACCATCACTGACTGTGGAAACTTTACACTGGACCTCAAGCAACGTGGATTCTGTGCCTCTCTCTCTTCCTCCAGACTCTGGGACCTTGATTTCCAAAGTAAATGCAAAATTTACTTTCATCAGAGAACATAACTTTGGACCACTCAGCAGCAGTTTTGTCTTTAGCCCAGGCGAGACGCTTCTGGAGTGGCTTGACACAAGGAATCGACAGCTGAAACCCATGTCTTGCATACGTCTGTGCGTGGTGGTTCTTGAAGCACTGACTCCAGCTGCAGTCCACTCTTTGTGAATCTCCCCCACAGTTTTGAATGGGTTTTGTTTCACAATCCTCTCCAGGGTGCGGTGATCCCTATTGCTTGTACACTTTTTCTACCACATCTTGTCCTTCCCTTCACCTCTCTATTAATGTGCTTGGACACAGAGCTCTGTGAACAGCCAGCCTCTTTAGCAATGACCTTTTGGGTCTTGCCCTCCTTGTGCAAGGTGTCAATGGTCATCTTTTGGACAACTGTCAAGTCAGCAGTCTTCCCCATGATTGTGTAACCTACAGAACTAGACTGAGAAACCATTTAAAGGCTTTTGCAGGTGTTTTGAGTTAATTAGCTGATTAGAGTGTGGCACCAGGTGTCTTCAATATTAAACCTTTTCACAATATTCTAATTTTCCGAGAGACTGAATTTGGGACTTTCATTAGTTGTCAGTTATAATCATCAAAATTAAAAGAAATAAACATTTGAAATACATCAGTCTGTGTGTAATGAATGAATCTAATATACAAGTTTCACTTTTTGAATGGAATTACTGAAATAAATCAACTTTGTAATGATATTCTAATTTTACGACCGGCACCTGTGTGTGTGTGTGTGTGTATATATATATATATATATATATATATATATATATACACACACACACAGATACATACACACCAGTATTTGACCGAGTAAATCCACAAAAACTAAAACGGTTATGCTGAAGTTTAGTAAGGTGTACTCCTGTGACGCCAGTCATGTAAAGTGGCATCACTACAGTGACTCAATCCAACTAGTCCAAACATTTATCTACAATTCATGTAAGGCAAGAAAGGGGAATACGGAATGAGAGTGTTTAAGACTTCACAAACAGAAGAGAGGAGTGTCTTTGCGATGTCTTGTGTTTTACATACCACAATAGAATAGCAGAAAACCAAAAAGCAAAGGGCCAATAATATGGTTAAACTCACCATACCCATTAACACTTAAAACACCAGATCCATCAGGCAGCACATTATTGGTTATCACAAAATGAGTCAATCATGACTGTACTGAAAGGTCAGCACTTAGATCAATATAAGTGGTGTGCCCTGCAGTTTCCAGTCTTTCAAATTGACATGGTCAAGCGATAAGCTCAGCATCACCTCGATTAATCTGACACACCTAATGACTAGGAGTCACATAATGAGAGTTCAGCCTAACATGCATAACTATTGCATTAACCGATTGGGTTTACAGACATTCGAGAGTAACCTTTAAAAATGAAAATTTTACAGAAGTAAATAACACATCAGCTGTAACTGTGTTTTCGAAGTAAAATAATAATCAAGGAGGATTTAAAGTGTACTAGGAAATAAAAGAATACTTAGTATAGAAAATGAAATAACCTAATTCTCTTAATTTAGATTTCTCCACAAGTTTTCACTTCACAAAAAGTCAGAAATCTGCCAATAATTGTAACATTAATTAAACTAAATGATTTGCACTTTAAAGTATGCAGGGGGACATTTCCCAAAAGGACTGTAATACTAAGAACATTGTAACCAAACAATATATTAATAAAAGTATATCAAATAAAAAAAAAATCAAATGCTTGAATGTTTCTCTATTGTCACGAAACTAGCGCAATAAATTCCTCATAAGCTACATGCACCCCAATCCACTCTTTAATCGGTAAGTGCTTCTTAAACTGGCTAACTCTCACATTCACCACAAAAACAGACAGTGCTAGCCAGATGGTGCACATTAAATTCATATCATGAATCATCAATTCTCTGAAGTTTGGAATACAACTTTATACTGGACTACAGGATATATCATTTCATAATGAAATGCAGTAATGCATTTGTATGATTAAATTATAGAGGTTAATTGCAAAGTTAGTTTAAATCATTTTTGACTGTTAATGATTATAAAAGTATAGGTGATGATATAACTATGTTTTTTTAAAACATTTGAAGAGTCTGTATTCTAAGGGTGCAATACTGAAAACATTTCTTTCAAAGTAATGCTAGCTGCAGTTGGTTATGTAGGGGAAAAAAAAGAAAAGGACAAGAATTGAGGGTTGGTACATGCGGGGAGAAATAATATATCTGCAGTAAAGAAAAATGACTCAGGAAGAACTGAATTTGTGTCTCCGACCACCAGAAAGAAGCCAGCCTTTAAATCACTGGGTTTTAGCTCATAGTCATTTGTAATCCAAGACTCTTGAGGCCTACTTACACATACCATAAATGTTCTCAGGTTTAAATGTACAGGTGATTTGCAATCACCAAAGACCTTTTATGGATGTTGTGGCAAAGTAGCCTGGGAGTACCAATGTTGATAGTTTGGTGGTGGATAGCTACTGAGTGATAGCCTATTTGTTCTTACATGTTTATTCCTGTAACTAACCTACATATAACAGCATCAGCGCATCAAACCTGCAACATGGTTGAATATACTATGAGTAAATGGATAAATGTTTCTCTGTTATCTTCATAAGGCATCAGATTTTGACCCCAGTAGTGCCTCACTATAATGTTTGTGTTTGCAATACTGCCCTTTACCTGTATTTTGTGTATACACCTGCTTAATGAAGAAAGAGTGATGGGGGTTGTAACTGTCAAAAACCTTGAGTTCAGAGCAGGAAGTACATGTCAGGCTAGTCAGGCTATCATTACTATGCTCATAGTTACTTCCTTGTTCATCAGTGTGCACTTCATCAGGCTTGAGAAATTCCATAACCATTTGAGAAATAAATACAGTGTACAGTCTGAAGGAATGTGGCACATAATGAAGTATTCACCTTCATTTAAAAACTGGGGAAACACAATGGATTATTACACACACACACACATATATACCAATAACGGCGTACTGCAAATAACGTGAAGTGAATACACTTGACTTGAGCATTCCTAATTTTCAGACTCTTTCTCTGTCTCTGTTTAGCATTCATTTTCTCAGAGGTTGATGCGCTTGCTGCTTCCTGAGCAGCTCTTCTTTTCTCCACTCTTGTGGCCCGCTTCTCTCTTCTTCCGTCTGCATCTTTAAGCGTTAAAACTGATTAAGTCAGTGTTTGTGTTGCAATTACTTAGTATGTTTGTCTTTATTTTTCACTTAAGCTGGCACTTAAGTCTTCAATCTGTCTCAAGAATGATTTAAGGTATGAAGAGGTAGGGAAAGTGACAGCGAAGGTGGTACGGATGAGAATGGCACCCGTGTGGCACATGCGTATATATACAGTAGAGTCTCGCTTATCCGACATAAATGGGCCGGCAGAACGTCGGATAAGCGAAAATGTCGGATAATGGAAGGTGTTAAGAAAAAGCCTATTAAATGTCAAACTATGTTATAATTTTACACATTAGGAACCTAATACAGTGGCTCAGTTCACGATCGTCTCTGAACACGTACAAATCGGGTTCTGACCAAAAAGTACGACAAACTTTTCCCTCTGTTCAGGACCACACACTCGGTATAGGAACAAGCCAGTTTCCCTTTCAGTTTGTGTGAGGCGATGATTTCCACACATGTTCAGTCTCTCCCTGTGCATTCACTGTGCAGTGAGAGAGAGCAAGAGACACAGACAGACACACGCACGTGCGAGAGAGACACACACGCGAGCATGTGAGACAGACACATGTGCACACACACACACGAGAGAAACAGAGACACATGCGCACGAGAGACACACACACACACACACGCTCACGAGACACATGCACACACACGCATGAGACACACGCACACAGACACATGCTCACGAGAGACACACGCGCACACACACATGCAAGCATGCGAGGGAGACACATGCACACACACACACACCCGCCAGATAGGGCTGGCCACATAATCCACTGTAAATCATGTTTTACAACAAAACAACTGAAAAATTTAACTGAAAAAATGAACTTAGTAACAAAAAATAGACAAAGCTCACGCTCGCCACTTGCAGTTCTTGTTGCCGATTGATGCGTTTTTTGTTTTTTTTTGCGGTTGGACATCGGATAATACAGAATGTTGGATAAGCGAGACTCTACTGTATATATACTGTATAGTATACATACTGTACATACATACATACATGCAAGCACACATTCACAGACACATACATATTACATATTCACAAACTGCCTCCATGCTGACCAGGTAGTGTTCACATGAGTGAAACAGAGCAAAGTTAGGCTGTGATAAGCTGGCAATTCTTGTCTTTACTATCTCATCTCAATTGCATCTCCTCTTACTGTTGGAAAGGCTACCACTTCCTTTAGTAAACAATAACACTCTGTTGTTCAAAAAGAGGAACAAACTAACAAAATATGTACATTTTTTTTAACCACATATGGTCATTATTTCTGTTCCCGTTCATCTGACTTTGAGCCTATTTATATGCTTCTTCCTATTTTGATATTTGTGTCATGTTTACTTCATATTAATTTTCACAACAAAGGACCAAAAAACATCCCCATATAATAAAAGATTTTAAAATGTATGTTTTTAATGGGCAAGAGTCAAAAAAGTATTACATCATTCTCAACAGTTTTTCATCTCTGTCACATAATGTCACATTAGTCCCATGTCATATTTTTATGTTGTTTCAGGGTGGATTTCAACTTTCACTAGCATTTGAATAATCTAACAACCACTGACTAATTGTAACATGGTTCACATTTTCCTCACCTGTCAAGAGATATGGCACAAATTTTGCAGCAGCATGATGCATCAGCAGTTTTTCAGTCAAAACTGTTTGACACAAACTTTTACTACTTCTTTAGCAACTTCATTGTCAGTTAGGCAATGATTTTCACAAATCAAAACACACACTTTCCCAATGTGTTCATTGTCCAGTTTTAGGATCATCTGGCTAATTTGAAACTTCAGTACCATACATAACATTGTGTGTGGCTTAAACAAAAATGTATTTCTTTTATAGTCCAAAAAAAAAATAAAAAAAATAAATCACACAAGGAATATCCCAATAGATTTTAACAGGCCCTGTTTCTGAATCCCTAAGACGACAAGAAAAATCTTCCCCACCATCCAGAAAGTAAAAAAAAAAAAACTTATAGGAAGAAAAAAAAGGAAAGAAAATCTTAGGAAAGACAAATTTAGAGAGAGAGCCCCTTCCAGGTAGGTTGACGATGAAATGGCTGTCAAAGAAACAGAGCAGAAATAATCCTATTCACAGAGCAAAAATGGTAAATCTATCATTGCTGCCACAGAAATGCAACACAATATTACAAACTACTTTGTTCTTGCACAGCATTTCTCATCAAGTGTGGGTGCAGAGTGTTGCAACAACACGCATGGCAAATGCAGGAATAGATTATACCACTCACTAAATATAGAACTATCACAAATTACGATATAGGTTTGTTCAAATACAAATCAAAAACAAAGTTGAAACTAATTAGCAAAACTAATAAACAACAATACTTGTCCATCATCTAACTGTAGAATAGGGGTGCCCGAGATGTTGATCGCAATCGACCAGTATATCGGAAAGGTAGATCGCGTTGCATTAAAAAAAAAACCTATTTTTTGAATGTTAGTCTATCATATATCCTCCCTAAAACTAATCTATACTAATAAATATAGATAGATAGATAGATAGAGAGATATATATATATATATATATAGATATGAGAACAACACTCATATCAATGACAAAACAATTACATTAACAATCATGTTACGATATTTTTAAAATTTTTTCTTTTCTTTTCTTTAACACACTACTTCTCCGCTGCGAAGCGCGGGTATTCTGCTAGTCTATACTAATAAAAGGCAAAGCCCTCACTGACTGACTGATTCACTCACGCATCACTAATTCTCCAACTTCCCGTGTAGGTAGAAGGCTGAAATTTGGCAGGCTCATTCCTTACAGCTTACTTGCAAAAGTTGGGCAGGTTTCATTTCGAAATTCTACACGTAATGGTCATAAATGGAACCTATTTTTATCCATATACTGTAATGGACTTTAGCTCGATGGCCATGAGGGGCGGAGTTACGTGTCACATCATCACGCCTCACACGTAATCATGTGAACTGACTGTGAACGCAGTACATAGAAAACAAGGAAGAGCTCCAAAGAGCGCTGAAGAAAAAAGCATACAAGCATATTCATAAGTGCAGCTACTGCGGAAACAAAGCACAGTGAAAACCGTAAGTTTAAATTAAGTTTATAGACACGTTCCCACTGCCATTTATCATGCCTTCGACGAATACTTTATTCGCGAGATACAAGTTTACTGAAAAAACACAAGGTATAAACGAGACTTTAGATCACTTTGTAATGGAGTTAAAATTGCTGTAACGAGAAACTTTTAAGTGCTGGGTCTTAGCTAACATTAAATAAAGCCGTGGACATCGCAACATCACACAAAAGAGCAGCTCACGTGAACTGACTGAACAGTATGCAGTGATCACTTCCATGCATCAAACCTGTTCAAAAAACGCATTACACAATTGACAAGGTAGGAAAAGAATATGCTTCGAGTTGAGCTTCACAGCTAACGCGGTCTTGCGAAAGCAACTTCGTCGCGCTGCCACCAAATACTCACAGAAAAATCCACAAGTTAATACACACGCTGTCTCTACAGTTTCTCCACACTCAATGTATTCCTCGCATCCCCTTTATATCCTCTGATCTCCCATTTCAATTCAAATGCCTCCAATTTCCAGTAAGGCTCTGCTTCGCGATGACAAGTAATAAGTCTCAGGGACGGACTCTACAAAAGGTTCCCATTGATTTGAGGCAAGATTGTTTTTCTCCTGGACAACTATACGTTGCATTCTCAAGAGTGAGCTTGCACAGCTTCGTCATCATATTACAACCGGAGTGCTGAACTGACAACGTGCTATACAAAGAGAACTATAACAATCGTAATAAACGAACAATAAAACAGCGGAGAACCCGTGGATTAAATAAAAAGGCAGCTTCCTTAGCGAAGCAAGGAAAAAGGATGACCTTATACTGTATGTCGTTCGTTTATAAAACAGCGGAGAAGCTGTGTAAAGGCTGCTTCACAAAAAACCAGCGGAGCGCCTTATATGAGCAGGCAGTCAGCTAAAGAAGGGAATCAATAAATATCTATAATCGTAATAAACTAACAAAAAATAGCGTAGAAGCCGCGGATTAAATAAAGGAAATGGGTACCTGAACAGTAAAGTAAGTCTCAAATAGCTACACAATAACTATAACAATCGTAATAAACGAACAATAAAACAGTACAGAACTGCGAAGCAAGGAGAAAGGATGGCCTTATATGGCGTTCGTTTATAAAGCAGCGGAGAAGCAGTGTGAAGGCAGCTACACTAAACAACAGCAGAGCGCCACACTCTGAATGTATTCCTCGCATCACCGTTATACCCTCTGATCTCCCATTTCAATTCAAATGCCTCAAATTTCCAGTAAGGCTCTGATGACAATTAATAAGTCTCAGGGACAGACCCTACAAAAGGTTGCCATTGATTTGAGGCAACATTGCTTTTCTCCTGGACAACTATACGCTGCATTCTCAATGGTAAGCTAGCACAGCTTGGTCATATTACAACCGGAGTGCTGAACTGACAACGTGGTATACAAAGAGATCCTTAACAGATAATTATTGGTATATTTTCCCTCAGTTTAAAAAGGTTTTCTTTTCTTCTTAATAAAAATTTAAAAGCAGTACTTTGTCGCTGAGAAGCGCAGGGATTTTGCTATATATATATATATATATATATATATAGATATATATATATATATATATATATATATATATACAGTGGTGTGAAAAACTATTTGCCCCCTTCCTGATTTCTTATTCTTTTGCATGTTTGTCACACAAAATGTTTCTGATCATCAAACTCATTTAACCATTAGTCAAATATAACACAAGTAAACACAAAATGCAGTTTTTAAATGATGGTTTTTATTATTTAGGGAGAAAAAAATCCAAACCTAAATGGCCTTGTGTGAAAAAGTAATGTTAAAAAATAACCTAACCGTGGTGTATCACGCCTGAGTTCAATTTCCGTAGCCACCCCCAGGCCTGATTACTGCCACACCTGTTTCAATCAAGAAATCACTTAAATAGGAGCTGCCTGACACAGAGAAGTTGACCAAAAGCACCTCAAAAGCTAGACATCATGCCAAGATCCAAAGAAATTCAGGAACAAATGAGAACAGAAGTAATTGAGATCTATCAGTATGGTAAAGGTTATAAAGCCATTTCTAAAGCTTTGGGACTCCAGCGAACCACAGTGAGAGCCATTATCCACAAATGGCAAAAACATGGAACAGTGGTGAACCTTCCCAGGAGTGGCTGGCCGACCAAAATTACCCCAAGAGTGCAGAGACGACTCATCCGAGAGGTCACAAAAGACCCCAGGACAACGTCTAAAGAACTGCAGGCCTCACTTGCCTCAATTAAGATCAGTGTTCACGACTCCACCATAAGAAAGAGACTGGGCAAAAACGGCCTGCATGGCAGATTTTCCAGCGGCGAAGTACTACATTAACATTTTTATTAAGAAGAAAATGAAACCTTTTTAAACTGAGGGAAAATATGCCAATAATTATTTGTCAAAGCTCTCTTTGTATACCATGTTGTCAGTTCGGCCCTCCGGTTGTAACATGACCAAGCTGTGCGCTGAGCTTACTCTTGAGCATGTAACTTACAGTTGACCATGTGAACAGTAATCTTGTCTCAGATCTCACAGCTTGGATTGCTGCTGTCATAATCAGTTTGAGTTTCATGGATTGTTTCAATTACGACAGTATTTGCAGGATTTGTTGTGTTGAAGTGACATTTGGCATCTGTCAAGCGTTGTAAGCACACAACCGGTTTCATCGATAAAATCAAATCCAGCTTTTGAGAGTTTAAACATTCATAAACATCAAAGTGTCAACTACTGAAATCGTCACCTGTGAATCTAAGATGTTTAAGAGGCATTGGCGGTTGTCGAAAGGTGTAAAATATTTGGCCATTTCGGTACACTTGAAAGCAACAACCGAACAATTCAGCGGCAGCCATCAACTCACATGCAGAACCATAGGTGAAGGGCTTAACCATTTCACTCTTATAGTGCTCCTGTGTAGTATAATTATCTCCTTTACCGTCATCAGTCCACACCTTGAACCTGTCCCAGTCATTCAATACATAAGACACAATGTTCCTCCGGATATCAAGAGTGAGCCTGATATGGCCGTGCAATATGTAACAAAGAGAATGGAAAAGGTAGGTGCTATCTCTGGGCATGGAAACCACTCGGTAAGTGACAGTTCTTAGATCGATAGTGATCATCTCGAAAGACATGGTAATGGGGGTTGGAATGATAAAGGAAATGGGTACCTGAGCAATGTAAAGTAAGTCTAAAATACCTATACAATATATATAATTGTAATAAACAAACAATAAAACAGCGGAGAAGCCGTGGATTAAACAAAAAGGCTGTAGTTATCAGTAGGGAGACGTGAATCCCGTGGCGAAGCAAGGAAGGGAATGTAGAGACCGGGCGGCAGACGGTCTTATATAGGCAGGCAGCCAACAGCGTGGGAGGCGTTGGGATGGGGACCGCGCCACCTCACACGGTGACCGAGGTGCAGGCTATGGACGTATATATGTACGTAAGTAGGATTCAGTTAGCGTTGGGAACCCATGTACCAAATTTCTTGAAGATGGGCCCATAAGTAACAAAGACTGTTGAAAAGTTCAATATGGCTGCCAACAGTGGCATCATACCACCGAAACAAGTATGTACATTGGTTTCGGTTAGTGCAGGGAAGCCACCTACCAAATTTCGAGAAGATGGGGCCATAAATAAGAAAGTTCAACATGGTGGATGCTGTCGACCGTTATGACCGTTACGCGTAGAATTTCAAAATGAAACCTGCTTAACTTTTGTAAGTAAGCTGTAAGGAATAAGCCTGCCAAATTTCAGCTTTCTACCTACATGGGAAGTTGGAGAATTAGTGATGAGTCAGTGAGTCAGTCAGTCAGTGAGTGAATGAGTCAGTCAGTCAGTCAGTGAGGGCTTTGCCTTTTATTATTATAGATATATGTGTGTGTTAGGGCTGGGCGTTTAATCGAAAAGTAATCAAAATCGACATTCAGAACCTATAATCGATCAAATTTTTCCAGGTCGATTATTTCGATTACTTTCCCTTTAAAAACACTACCGCGTGTGGAGTCACGTGACCCCGCTCCGTTACGTTATTCCGCCGACATGTCGAGCATGGAGAGCTTAAACACTGACACAACTGAGCAACAAGAGCAGCTTGTACCAAAGAAAAACGCAGTCTCCGTTATTTGGACACATTTTCGCTTCAGTAAGGATGACATCGAATAAAATGAAGTCAGATGTAGACACTGTAGAAAAACAGTTTCGACGCCCAAAGGTAACACCACTAATTTGTTTCAACACTTGAAGCACAATCACGTTACTGAATATTATGAACAGTGCATGGCTCAAAAAAAACAAAGAGAGACTGACAAGCGCCCAGCAACAAGTGATTCCGCAAAGCAGATGTCGATAACACAAGCGTTCACAAATGCCACACAGTATGTGAAGAGTTCAAGAAGATGGAAAGAAATAACTGACGTTATTTGTTATCACATCGTAAAGGATATGACTCTCTTGGCTACAGTGGAGCGAAGCGGGTTTAAACACCTCATTAAAACTCTCGACAGAAGATACACTGTGCCATTGTGATCACATTTTTCTAAAACTGCGCTGCCAGACATGTACAAGACATGTTGTAAAAATGTAGCTGCTGAATTGAAAAAATTTCAACACTTTGCAGCCACATCTGATCTCTGGTCAAGTAGGACAATGAACCCATTCTTGAGCCTTACTTTGCATTACATTGACGACGACTGGAAGCTGCGCCAGAGATATCTTGAGACGGCATATTTTCCAGCCGATCACACGGCAGATATGATTGCGCAAGGTCTGAAAGATATGCTTTCTGAATGGGACATCACGAAAGAAAAACTTTCAGCCATTACGACAGACAACGATGCTAATGTTGTCAAAGCTGCTGCGCTTAATGGATGGTTACAGCAGCAGTGTTTTGGACACCGACTACACCTTGCAATTGGGAAGTACACGTCAGCTTAATTAAATATAATAGCATTGGGATGTTATCAAATTGGGCATATCTGGCATTTACTATATTCTGGCTACGCTAAATTTGTTCTTAAAGCACCTTTATAAATGTTACAATATGCTTGATATTACAGTGTTACAATGTTAAGTTCACATTACAATGTAACAGAACACTACATCATTAAAGTAAAAATCATTGTATTGTAAAAATGTGTTGTTAATCTGATATTATGGTTTATGGTTTGTTTCAATTACGACAGTATTTGCAGGACTTGTGTTGAAGACACATTCGGCATCTGTCAAGTGTTGTAAGCATACAACCGGTTTCATTGATAACTTCACATCCAGCTTTTGAGAAACATTCATAAACATCAAAGTGTCCACTACTGAAATCGTCACCTGTGAATCTAAGATGTTTAAGAGGCATTGGCGGTTGTCGAAAGGTGTAAAATATTTGGCCATTTCGGTACACTTGAAAGCGACAACAGAACAATTCAGCGGCAGCCATCAACTCACATGCAGATGCATTGGTGAAGGGCTTAAGCATTTCACTCTTCTAGTGCTCCTGTGTAGTATAATTATCTCCTGTACCGTCATCAGTCCACACCTTGAACCTGTCCCAGTCATTCAATACATAAGACACAATGTTCCTCTGGATATCAAGAGTGAGCCTGATATGGCCGTGCAATATGTAACAAAGAGAATGGAAAAGGTAGGTGCCATCTCTGGGCATGGAAACCACTCGGTAAGTGACAGTTCTTTGATTGATGGTGATCACCTCAGTAGACATGTTAATGGGGGTACGGTTGGAACGATAAAGGAAATGGGTACCTGAACAATGTAAAGTAAGTCTAAAATACCTACACAATTACTACAATCGTAATAAACAAACAATAAAACAGCGGAGAAGCCGTGGATTAAATAAAAAGGCTGTAGTTATCAGCAGGGAGACGTGAATCCCGTGGCGAAGCAAGGAAGGGAATGTAGAGACTGGAGCGCGGACGGCCTTATATAGGCAGGCAGCCAACAACGTGGGAGGCGTTGGGATGGGGGACCCAACACCGCCTCACACGGTGACCGAGCTGCAGGCTATGGACATATATATGTACGTTAGTAGAATTCAGTTAGCGTTGGTAACTCACATACCAAATTTCTTGAAGATGGGCCCATAAGTAACAAAGACCGTTGAAAAGTTAATTATGGCGGCTGATAGTGGCATCATACCACCGAAATAAGTACGTACATTGGTTTCAGTTAGCGCAGGAAAGCCGCCTACCAAATTTCGTGAAGATGGGGCCATAAATAAGAAAGTTCAACATGGTGGACATTGTCGACCGTTATGACAGTTACGCGTAGAATTTTGAAATGAAACCTGCTAAACTTCTGTAAGTAAGCTGTAAGGAATGAGCCTGCCAAATTTCAGCCTTCTACCTACACGGGAAGTTGGGGAATTAGTGACTTTGGAAAGTTAAATATGGCGGCCGACAGTGGCATCATACCGTCGAAATAAGTATGTACATCGGTTTTGGTTAGCGCAGGGAAGCCACCTACCAAATTTCGTGAAGATGGGGCCATAAATAAGAAAGTTCAACATGGTGGACGCTGTCGACCGTTATGACCATTACGCGTAGAATTTCGAAATGAAACCTGCTTAACTTTCGTAAGTAAGCTGTAAGGAATAAGCCTGCCAAATTTCAGCCTTCTACCTACACGGGAAGTTGGAGAATTAGTGATGAGTCAGTCAGTCAGGCTTTTATTAGTATAGATATACACACACACATTTTAGATCATTTTTAATGTAGGTAGGTCATTTTACAAGTAGCTCATAAGCCGAAAAAGTGTGGGCACCCCTGCTGTAGAACAACTGTAAGAATGTAGAAAAAAAACAGTCAAACAAGGCAGACACAGTCAGAGTCCTGGAGGCTTCAGCCAACTAGTCACCTCCCCCTACTGACCAGTCTGCAGCTGAGTTACTGCTGGGCTAGCCAGTCTGATGAAAGGACCCTTCTAACTGATCACTGCAGTGCACCTTTATCTGAGATGAGTTTTCCATGGCAGGAAAACAACTTGGCAGTAAGCATCTAGTGCCACACAAGGATACAAAGCAGATAAACAGAATAATTCTCTCCATAAGCTTGCTGCAACATGTGAAAAGTCCGGGGAAAAATTATTTGACAATTCCACACAGAATTTCATGGAAACACACTGCTCTTCAAGATCTTTCATATTTCAACTTGCCAAAAAAATTGCAAAAGGCACAGGAGGCATGTTCTCTCGAATGCACATATTCCATGACTGAATGACGTGGTGTGATTGAGCAAGTAGTTATTATCACAGGTCACCACTATCTCAAGTCTGCTATGTTGACTTGATGGTATCCTACTTAAAAAGGTAGCTTTTTTGTATTTGGACATACCTCATATGTGTATATTAAAGTTGCTTGTTATTACTAAGATTCATCATTTTTGAGAAAAACAAGTTATTTTTTTCACAATGAAGGTATACTGTATATTAATTTGCCACAGGAAATTGTGTTCTAAAGTATAAAGAGTTTTGATAAATTCAAAAACGTATAGCACTTGTTCTTGCAGCTTAAAATGGGATCTTATGGGTAACAGTCCAAAATGTGAAAAGGAAACCCTTAAAACTTCCACCAAATCTGTCCACTAAAAATAGAACTAAGAACTGTGCCAGCATGCCTATGTCGATCAAACACAGGAAACTCTGCAGTCTACTTGTGATGTTACACTGCAGAAAGATAAATAAATAAATATAAGTAAACAACATTCAATCTGGCGTTTTTATAACATACATTTTTTATATATATATATATATATATATATATATAAAGACCATCAAAAAACAATCGCAAACAGAACTTTGCACGATACCTTGGCAAGCTCTGTAGGCCTTGCCTTTACGCCTGGTGCAGCTGTGTTGTTCTTATGTGTGACTAGACATTTCTTGCAATGAGGGCTTCTGCTCTCTTTTGCCGATGTAGAACCATCATCTGAGTTCACCTCTGTTATACCACAGCTTTACTTGAAAAGTAAGAAGTGTCAAATTGAGGGGAGTGTGAACGTGACTGAGATAATAAAACCAAATAATGAAAAAAATGCTAACATTTACAAGTCCCATAAATTTACACCGGATATTAACAGACTCAAATCAAATGTATGCTTTTATTCTACAAGAGTAATAATAAAAGCGGCTTGCTACTCGAAACAGTAAATGCAGGAAGGACTCAGAATCAAACCTGCAACCTCTTGATTATGAGACAACAATTCTTACCTCAGCACCAGCCAAACAGATGTGTCAGTATTGTACCTTACCCCAGTTTCTTTTTCTTTGGTTATAGTCCTGGATAAAAGTGCACTTGTTTTGTTATACCTGTACCTTTTGTGAAAGTGCTTATTTCATATTTGAACTTCAGTCTTCACACATTATACACTTCACGCCAGCATTTTGCCAATTAGTAGAACATGAAAAAGGTTTCTGTTTTAGTTTGTGTTCAACATTTCTTGTTCTCGCATTTCCTGTAATTCTACATTTGCCCAGATTGTTGTAGACGTGGAACACACATGAAATCCACATATTCCAAATAATGATTTATTATTATTTATATTATTTACCCTATAAAATTCAAGGAACTTTACACCCAGATAAAAACGTCAGCTGGGGATGGGATAGCAGGCTTCTTGCTGCTAGTGCTGACTGAAACGTTTGCAAAACAAAGACACTAATGGAGAGGTGCAAAATAATTTAAGGTGGCCTAGGATTATGACTTTTTTCATAGGCTTCAGGAATTCTAGTGTTAAAATGCAGATTAAAGCTAGACAACATCCTTGGTGTGAAAACCAGTGTATTTTCATAAGTTTTAAGGCTTTTGTTTTCACGTTTATACAGGTGACCTGTAGACATTTTAAAGTGCAAGAACAGGCGCAGCACAACTTATAATAGGCTAAAAATCAAACTACAGCAGACAAATTCAGGGCACAGTAAGCAGGATGCAGATGTAACAATGCATTTCAGTAAATAAATATGACTTAAATGTTTAAAGAAAAATCTCATTCAAATAAAAAAAAGACAATTGAATATATAATTACTTTTGTCTGCTTTACCTTGCATTCATTTCAGCATTGAGTTACTCCTGACATGCAATACAATCTTAGTACCAGCAACAACAATTGAGTGTATCCAGAGAATTGTGCAACTCCAACGGAGATGTCTTTTGAGACAGCACCACCCAAGAAGTTGGTTTAAATGTTATTTTGGAGACGTTCATGAACCCCTCGGACTAAGTAATCTACGAGGGTCATTCAAAAAGTTTCTACACTTTTATATTTTTGTTGGAAAGGGTGAAGGAGGGAGGAGTAGTAATTGGTTGTGTCTGAGAGTGTCATGTGATGAGTTATGTCTAGTAAAGTAAGTTGGCTGCCCTTGCAGTTTAGTATAAAGAGTTGTCACCCTGTGGTGAAGATGGCTGTGAAACTGATAAATTGCACTAAAGAGAAACAGAGTTCTGTCACACGCTTTTTTTTTTGTGCCGGGAGCACAAATTCATCACGTGTGCTCAGTATAGGGATAAAGTTCTCTCTTGTAGAGTTGTCTATGAGTGGATTGAAATTTTCAAAAATGGCCATAGCAGTGTGACGGATGCAGAGTGCTCCGGACATTCAGCTACAGCCACGACCACGAAGAATGAAGAAAGAACCCTGATGTGAAAGCAACAGTGCATCAGTGGCAACATTTTTTGTTAATGTTATTAAAAAGTTGGTACGACATGGGGAAAACTGCATCACAACAAAGGTGACTATGTAGAAAAGTGATGTAATTTGTTTTTGAAATTCTTAATAAATAGAGTTAAAAAAAAGTGTGGAAAGTTTTTGAACGTTCCTCGTACAATCAATAGAGAAATATTGGCAGAATATTGCACTTAGTCCCACTATACAGCTTCAAACGGCTCTTTCTTTGTGTGCCACCGGTGTATTTCTGTAGACCAATGGTGATGCACATAACCTCAGCAAGGTTGCTGTACCCAAATCTGTACATGAAGTGACCAGATTACTACTGTGCCATGCACGCAACGACATACAACTTCCACCAGGAGGCAATGCCTTACATGATATTAAAATTGGTTTTCATGCCATTGCAGGCACAGCTGGCATTATAGGTGCAGTGGATGGAATGCTCATTCCTATCCTTCTAGCAGCCTCCTGAATCCCAGCTACACATGTCACAAGAGGTGATCAAAACAAGGCATATACCACCATCAGGGACTATTTACAAACATTGTGGTCAAGTAGCCACATGACGCTTATGTCTGAATCAGATGACAAGGCATGGTGCAGTTGTTGTTTACTGGGAGACAGTCGGTATCCTCTCACCTGCCAACTCCAGTTTTGAATCCCAAAACTGTGATGGCTGAAGAGATGTATAACATGAAACAGTAACTGTATGTTCTGGGCACAAATACGATGCGATTCTGGTGCCTGCAGATGTCCTCAGAGGCTTCCAGGAGCCTTGAAAAACACTTAATATTTTGTTACCTCCTCCATAAGTTGTTTTAACTTCTCTTTTGTGAAGTGTTGCTTCCTTTTTCTTATCACAGCTTGCCAATGCTCTCTTTTGCAAAGAAGCCTTATAACGTTTTGGACCGATTTATAGATTTTCAACTAATAGGTTAAATTAATTTTGTCTTTATTTTGGGTGCTTTTGTGTCTTTTCTTATACTTCGGTTGACTCCAAGTCAGACTCTGGGTGACGTTCAATGATCCACGTCAAAGTGTAAAGCCCGAATAACTGTTGGGACAGTAGTATGCTGCCATCTAGTGGATGAAAAAACATTATGCTACAAAAAACAAATAATATATCTATGCATTTTGCCATTCAACCAAAACACTTCTGAGGTTATAAACGAACAAACAAACTGAAACTGAACAATTAGCTGAATAAAACAATAGTGATGACAATATAAAATGGACTTCATACAGCCCGGGTTATGAAACTGATGCATATGGCACCGTTCAACTGAACTGCTGTGACATGCATGGAGAATCCGATCCAATGAACCTTCATCATGGTGCAAGCGTGGCAAAAAAGAAAAAATGATTCCAATCATGTAGATGGGCAAGAAGACGTTAGCTCCCCAAGCACTGCTCATAATGCTCACTGAATACTGCTCACCCAAGTCCCAAAGGTATCACGTCCAGGTGAGCTGAATGACTTCAGGCCTGTCGCCCTGACGTCACATGTGATGATGACCATGGAGTGGCCTGCTGCTTCACCACATGAGGCCACAGGTCCGCCACACCCTCGACCCTCTGCAGTTTGCATACAAGGAGAAGGTGGGAGCGGAGGATGCCATCATCTACATGCCACACCAATCCCTTTCCCACTTAGACAAAGGCAGTGGTGCAGTAAGAATTATGTTTCTGGACTTCACTAGCGCCTTCAACACCATCCAACCTCTGCTCCTTAGGGACCAGGAACCAGCTGGCAGAGATGGGAGTAGATTCATACCTGGTGGCATGGATCATGGACTGTCTTAAAGACAGACCTCAGTATGTGCGTCTCGGGAACTGCAGGTCTGACATTGTGGTCAGCAGCACAGGAGCGCCGCATGGGACTATGCTTTCTCCGGTCCTGTTCAGCCTATATACATCAGACTTCCAATACAATTCAGAGTCCTGCCACGTGCAAAAGTTTACAGACAACACTGCTATTGTGGGCAGCTTCAGGAGTGGACAGGAGGAGAAGTATAGGAAACTAATCAAAGACTCTGATAAATGGTGTGACTCAAACCACCTACAACTGAACACCAGCACAACCAAGGAGCTGGTGGTGAATTTTAGGAGGCCCAGGCCCCTCATGGACCCTGTGATCATCAGAGGTGACTGTGTGCAGACATTGCAGACCTATAAATACCTGGGAGTGCAGCTGGATGATAAATTGGACTGGACTGCCAATACTGATGCTCTGTGTAAGAAAGGACAGAGCCGACTATACTACCTTAGAAGGCTGGCGTCGTTCAACATCTGCAATAAGATGCTGCAGATGTTCTATCAGACGGTTGTGGCGAGTGCCCTCTTCTACGCGGTGGTGTGCTGGGAAGGCAGCATAAAGAAGAGGGACGTCTCACACCTGGACAAACTGGTGAGGAAGACAGGCTCTATTGTAGGCATGGAGCTGGACAGTTTGACATCTGTGGCAGAGTGATGGGCGCTGAGCAGGCTCCTGTCAATCATGGAGAATCCACTGCATCCACTAAACAGGATCATCTCCAGACAGAGGAGCAGCTTCAGCGACAGACTGCTTTCACTGTCCTGCTCCACTGACAGACTGAGGAGATCGTTCCTCCCCCACACTATGCGACTCTTCAGTTCCACCTGGGGGATGGGTTCGGTAAGCGTTAATATTATACTAAATTATTGTCTGTCTGTTATACCTTCATTGTTATCACTCTTTAATTTAATATTGTTCTTTATCAGTATGCTGCTGCTGGAGTATGTGAATTTCCCCTTGGGATTAATAAAGTATCTATCTATCTAATGTAGCAAATGTCAGTTAACTTTTGGGGAAATGTAGAAGTCACTAAGCATTAAGTGTTGTAGTATCCTATAATCACACAGTGGGTATATCGATTGTGCGGTTCAGGCACTGGCATTTTAACCTCTAATGCGCAATCAACAGACACAATATTATAAGAAAAACACTTCTACTATCTTGATTGCAACGTTGGGCTGTTCATTGATGTTCGTTTCTAAATATGTCACACAATGGACATGTACTAAATCTGCATCTATACAGCAGTGGACACTAAACATTCCTTCCCAACTGTATTTATGTTGACATTTTAGTATTTACACATTTCTGTTTCACATTAGAACATTTTTTTCTTGTTAAAAAAATCCTTAAGGTTTTTGGCTTGTTTTCCAGGGGTTAAACATAACGTTAAGGGGATTTTTTTAAAATTACTTTTTCTTAGTTTTTTTTTTTTTTTAACATATCTGCCGTGACAGTATAAAATATATTTAAATGATATGCAAGGGATCAGTGCTTCTATTATCAACAGCCTATGCTTTAGTGTTGTGGACGCCAGGGAGGAGTCAACAAAGAAGTACTTTAAATTTGTTCTTTAAATGTTGGATAATGATGGGCTTTGGGAAATATTTGCAAAACTCCTTTGTTCTTTACCAACATCATTCATTATCTTGTTCGTGATTCACTAAAAATCAATTGTTTTTCAGGAAACGCACCCCAATATATATGTGACAAGACCCTTCAACAGAGTCTGCATCAGGCAATGACAAAGAGGTGAAACTAAAAATAATAATGCAGGTCATCTCCTTTACATTTATGCCAAACTGAAATGTAAAGAATAAAATATTTTCTAAGACTCAAATTAGTTTAGTCCTATGTGTTTTTTGTTTTCTGCCATTTCTACCCACAAAAATAATTTGGCATCCCACGGAAGGAAACATTAAGTCAGAGTTAATGCACAAAATCACACACTTTTAATTTTTGTTTTTCATTTTTTGCAAACTGAATTTCAATCAATTTGAAAAAGATGACTTTAAAACAAAACTACACTGTCACAAGGATTTGGGCTTCAGAATCTTGATGCTTGGGCCTCTTGTATGATGTGTGATTTTCAAGGAAATAATTGGAGTGGGCCAAAAACACTTAGTTCATTATTGTCAACAATTTAACTTTACACAATGCATCTAGTTCTTAAGCCATGCAAATTTATTCTGCATAAACTGAACATTGTTTGCGGTGGAGTATAATTGAATGCCCTAAATTGTTAAACTGTAATGATTTATAATCGGTGTATAAGACAACCACTGCATGTGATGCCCCAACATTCACACACTGGCTGCCACCTTACAGCACGTGACCTGTTAACACTTCTTGCAGAGTCACCATGTGAAGTCTGAATGTACTATAGCTGTCTAACATCAGCTGCAGAGGCAGCCTTTGGAGGTGGCGACTAAGGCAATCGCACCAGGCCCCGCGATAGGAGATTCTTTTGTCACCGTCAGCTCATCATACAAATATGCAGGGCCTCTGCAAGACATTCAAATCCGTTATAGACTGAAATACGGTACGTGGTGGATTTCTTCGGAAACCACTCATAAACGAGGACTTGTAACTTTAGAAGCCTTTCCCGGCATCTATACCAATAACCAAGAAAGCTCTTAGCACGACAATTGACTTGTGCGGAGAATTGAAGATTTTTCGAGAAATGCTTCCCGATAACATCAATACAGCTCAAGAGTGTCTTCGGTACATTTGGCCCATTCGAGATTCATTTCCCAACATTGTTGTTGCGTACAGAATTATGTTGACAATTCCTGTGACCGTTGTGAGCGCAGAAAGAAGCTTTTCAAAGTTGAAACTTATCAAAAATTATCTACGATCAACAATGTCGCAAAACCGACTGTGCAGTTTAGCTATTTTATCAATCGAAAAGGAACTTGCCTCAACATTGGACTACGAGGATCTTATCAACGATTTTGCTCAGTGAAAAGCCAGAAAAGTGGACTTCCGTCTGTGACTGTCAAAGCAGCTGTTTGGTAAGTGTTCGTTTTATTACAAGTGTTCTGGTTCTCCATAATTAAATAAATTTGCCGACTCCAGTGGGTTCAGCAGAAACGACTGTTATCTAGTTTATTAATTTTGCGTGCAAAATGTTTCTGAATCATTAATTAAGTTGGTTAAAGGCCACTAAACCAATAAAAGAACAATTACAATACGTAATGTAATCAAACAGCCAATGGTACCTACATAAGGCACCATGTTTTTTAACAATAATAACGCGTACAGCATTAGAGGCGGACAAGCCCGTGAGCGTGGTGGTACGGTATATAGCCTACACTTATGGCTCCCGACCCCTCATATGACACTCACCCAAGGCCCCGCGTACTCCTAAGGCCGCCTCTGTCAGCTGGAGGAACACGATGAGCCCAAGTCACACAACAGTATCTGAAGTAGCGCAAAAATAAATGAACAGATTTGCAACTCTCAATTCAAACTGTAAAATAGTCAAATACATTCTAAATTTGGATCTGCATGTATCAACCCGAGACAAAGTGCCATATATGCACAAGAAATTGTTTTGCACAAACGGTGCAGTTAATAAACACAGAAAGAAAGTCCACTATACAACGCTCTTCTTTTCTTTTGCAATTACGTTTTTTTTACACAGTGATTTGCTGACAAGCTGCATGTTTTGCAGGCTATTCCCAGGCTCCACTTTTGAACTTGTGCCGCTTGTAGTCCTGGGCAACAGTCACCATCTCATACTCAAGAAGGTGGATACAAAATATTAGTACCGGTACTCATGAAGGGGTGTCCTATCAGTGAATCTCTGCTCCCCACAATCTGCACACTTGATAATGGTACAACAATTGTTCTGTGTCAGGCCACCAAGTACACACGGTAAACAGAGATAAAACATAACATTTAGGATCTATTGTGTTCGATTAAATGCCACTTGAAAAAATGTTTTGTACTCCATGTGTAAACAATGAAAAAAAACGATCCTGAATTCATGTAAAAAATATATAGATTAACAATCAGTTTGTTCTGTTTATCAATTACAACACTAAAGTTACCTTGCAAAAAGCAAAATCCTAACAGGTGGACCTGAACAGATTTTCAACCTTGGAAAGATAAGTGCAGATAAAGATAGCCTTTATTTGCTTTACTACAAAGGAAAGATAAATGTCATGTACTGTTTCACAATGACATGTCTGAAATTTAAGAGTACCCCTTAAGAGAACGAGAGTGACGCAAGAGTCCTCCAGCCAGAGGGAACACAGGATTTATCGAGTCCGTTAACAGAGTGTTGAGCCACATAGCATTCTGTGTGGAAAACACTGCCAAGGATGGTGCAAAGGCGTACATCTCCCAACTCTCCCAATCAAGAATACTGCAAGCAGTTTTGGTATCCTTTTTACCACAATAATATAAACATTTAACAAAAACATCAGGAGGAGACAATCACGATTATAGCATTAAAGGGACATAACCTTGAAAAAAGACTGAAAGAGTGGCAATGAAGACTGACCAATGACAACACAAAAATGCTTAAAATTATAAAATGAGCAAGTAAGGTGTAAGGTAATAGTCTTTTTAAAATGAACACTTCACCAACGTTTTGTAAGCACTGAAGGAAGGCAGTGACTTTTAAATTTTACATGCATCTCAGAGTATTTTTTTCATACTGTGAACTTTAGCAACATGGAATACGTTATGAAAAGAGAATAGTTCATAGTAATACTTGGGCAACCCTGAAGTTTCAAATAGATTAGGTGTTGCAAAACTTAGGCAGAAAAAGATCAACTTTGTTTGCTTGCCATGTGGAATTTGTACATTCTCTCCATGTCTGCATAGATTTTCCTTCCACACCTCAAAGAGAGATAAGTTAGGTTAACTGGCGACAGTAAAGCAGCCCCAGTGGAGGTGTAATTATGATTTCGCCCTGTCATAGACCGGTGCCTTGTGCTAAAATATGCCAACAGAAACTCCAACCACCAATGAGCCTGGAATAAACAGGTTTGAGAAAAGAATGAAAGAATGAGTGAATTTTCTTAAATGATAATCTCCACCATGGCTAACAATAATTGTGTAAGCCTAAGATATGCCATGAGGTGCACCTTTATGAAGAAATGAATGGGCTATGAACAGGTAAAAAAAAAAAAAGAGTACTGGCTACTAGGAAAGAACAAAAGAAAAGTACAGTATAAATACTGATAAATCAATCCTTAACCACGCACTTTATTAAGAAGTGAAAGAAAAAGAAGTTTATATACACAGCCAGCTCAGTCCTTAACTGTGCACTTTATCATATAACTTGCATGTATTTAAAAAAAAAACATCTCTGTAAAGCAGCTTGCAGAAAGAAAAATACCAAAAAAAAGATATTGCTCTAACCTAAGCAGAGGTTATCAGGATGTGCCTAACATTTCACAGAACCCTTTACCACAGACATTCATTAACAGATTTCATGTTATAAATACACGTCTTTTGCTTTTACGACATAAACAGACACCCTACAACTCCAGGATGCACCAGCTGCATGGCGCTAAGTCTTTATCAAGCTGCTCCCTCACTCAGAAAACAAAAGCAAAGTTTCACACATAAACATCAACGCTTTCAATCCTCAAATATTTACATGACATAAGAGAGGGCAACTTAGGTTTAACAAATAACAGTTTCGAGCTAGAAATGTGGGCAGAACTCCCCCTAACTAAGGAAGCCAACAGAGAAAAAAGTGAAATGATACAAGAATTACAGGCACACGGTCATGTGCAGCTCACAAGGTATAAATTTGGAAAAAAACCCACAGTGCACTGCTAAGGATTTAACTAGCCTTGCCTTACTTTACCAGTAATCGGAGTAAAACCAAACTCTCTTCTTGCACTCCTGCCATTTTGGGCATTCTCAGGGGTAAATACACCATGCCTGCTACATTGCCTTTGGCCTCAAGCACTCCATCTTTGTGACAGTTAGCTTCCTCTGCCAGTCACTCTCTACCATTTGCTCAACATGCTCCAACTATGTCGGTCTTGTTTGCTCCAATTCCTTTACTCAGCTCTTGATCTGCATATCCATCCATTTTTATTATTGGCTTTTCTAATTTTGTTCTACAATTTTCTTCACAGGTTAGAATCTCAATGACATAAAAATGATCACAAAGCTGGAACCTCATATTTTTCAAAGCCAAAACAGCTGGTTGAACATACCAAAGAATCAGTATCTATTTGATATAGTGCCTTTGTATATTATTTTGAAATTAACACTGTAGTATAGTTGTTTACTGCTGCCCAGGGTTTGTTTCCTGCCTTGCACCCTGTGTTGGCTGGGATTGGCTCCAGCAGACCCCTGTGACCCTGTAGTTAGGATACAGCGGGTTGGATAATGGATGGACGGATGGTATAGTTGTTTACTTGTGTATTTCCTGCATACAGAACAGAGGCAGGATAAATCACACAGTGAGCTGGAGATGAGGACTGAACCTTTAAACATATATTTTGAAGTCCAATGCATGAAATGCTGGACTGTACTGCCCTCTCTGACTGTGGACAGCACAAGAATGTTCTCCCACATGCATCTTATAGTGGGCACCCTTGTGGTGTTGGTACAAGCATTCAAACCCAACGCATACATATACAGTAGGTCCATGTGCAACATCCACCTTTCCCACACATGCAACCAAGAAAGTTTACACTTTGTAGAAATCAAGAAAAAAAAAAAAAAAGCATCAGGCTGTTGTACTTCAGACTGTTGCCAAGCATGTTACCCACATGTAAGCATCTGTGTTTGTTTTAAAAGTGTTCTGCTTTTTTTTTAAGGTTACATGAACAGACCTCAGAAATATGCACTGGGAAGTTTGCTACAGTGCACAGAATGCAGAAATCACATTTTTATGTTATGTAGACGAGACAGGAACAGACATCTACCAAGTAAAAGATGTGAAGCCAAGAGCAAGTGGGATGAACTCCAAAGAAGTTTGCCAAAGGGAAAAATACGGAGCAGCCATCTGATCATTGCTGTATTACCCTTTTGTGTGACTTTATTTTATTGGGTCTGCATGTGCCTAAAAAGTGCTACCCACAGAATAAATTCAGACTGGCAACATTACTGCAGAATGGACACAGCAAAGAGTGCTTCCCTTAATCAGAAGTGTATTCTACATTGTGAAAGAAGAGAAGGCACTCTTGTTATTATTTTGTCAGACTGCTTATTAAAAGTACTTTTTTCAGTTATCATATCCTAAAGCTTCAGGTTGTTTGTATGGCGTGATGCGCACTACTGTTTGCACAAAATCCCATCCAGGAGTTGCAGACATGCTGATTAGAGAATCAGACGATCAGTTCCTAACGTACACATTGCATTTCAGTTACTTTGTGAATTAGCTGTTGTGTACTTTTGTTTTTCAATAACGTGCCGGAGCCAACTGTGAAATGTCCTATATAAAATGAAGCATGGCTGTGGATCAATACCGAGAAAAATCAGGCACCGAGTTCATACCACCTCTTCCTAACCCTGTCAGTTTAGCATGCACATCTAGGCAGTCTCCTCCATCATACTAGTTTATACACTTCAATATTTTCCGTTACAATCGGGGGAGCGCTGATTTTCAAGCACGAACTGATCCGTGCACTTCTCAACGCCACGCCACGCCACGTCTAAAGTTAAGGTAAGCGTGATCCGGGCTGCATCAGCTATTGCTCTACCCCAGTTTGGATGCGACACTGCCCTTGAGCTTTGAGCTGTGAGCTGGGGAAGCAAACCACCGCTGCGAGCGAGTCAGTGAGTGAGTGAGTGCGTGCAATTTTTCAAACCGGTCTCGCTCACTCTGTCACACTCTCACGCCGATGTCTAATGTGTCGCTGTCCTCTGTTTTATGTACGAGACACCCCTACCCCCTCTTTTTTTTTCGCAGATCTGTTTTGAGCTGGCGAACCGCTGAATTGCGTTTGATCTGTGCGGGCGCCGGCGAAGCGCAGCAAGCGCCGCATCCTTAAACTCACCAGGGACCACAACCCACCTCAGGCGGCCTCCGGGAGCCAAGACAGTGCTGACATGCCGCGGCTGAGCGCCGAAACTCAATTCCATCGATGAGCGGCTGGCGAGGAGCGTTCGTGTATGGGGAGAATGAATGCGACTTCCGGTCGATCTGTGGAAATGAGTCACTACTCTTGCGGCTCCGCTCTTAAAGCAACAGCGTCTCCTGAAAAGGCAAACGTTTTACTAGCCTTAGTACAACCCGGGGACGTTGCTTTAGAACGTGGTCCACGGGGAGCAGCACCTTGGCCTAGCAGCGTGCAACCTTGAACTAAACGCGAGACTATCGTATCACACAGTAAGTCATCCATTTGGGAACCAACTTGTCATTTTTAACTCTGAGGTGACCGAGACGCTTGTACAGGCGCCTATGGTGCAGTGTGGTGGTACCCAATCAAAATCACACTACCAATTGTACATGTAATGTTACATCGTACATTTTATATGCTTTTACTATTGTGTCCATTGTTTCTGTAGGTGTAAAAGTCGAAAAGAAAGCATCCATTTATCCATCATCCACACATTTAGCCAGTACAGGAACACAGGGCAGTTGGAGCTCATGCCGTCTATCCGATAGCAAGACGAACACAAACACTCACTAGGGCTAGTTTGGTGTTGCCAATCCAATCCAATCCACCTAACTTGAATGTCTTTGGACTGTGTAAGGAAACCAGAGCACATTTAATACAATAAACACTAATGCCCTCAGTCGAGACTCAGTTGCTTCATCAGCCCCCGGGGGTGGGGGGAACGGGAGCTTGGGAGGGTCCCCTTCTCTTGGTCATTTCGGCACACAATACTCGATTGTTTCTTTGAGTGGGGGCATTTCTCTTGTCTGCATGAACTCCAGCATTTCATTGAGTGAGGGAAACTTAGTAAAATCTTAGTAATTTTGACTCACGATTACTCAACTGTTTCATTGAGATGGGTGAGCACTCAGAATGCCCTGATGGTAGATCTACCTCTGTTGATACATGACAACATGAGGGAACAAAGGAGAACAAAATAGGCCAAATAGGCCTTAGTCACAAAAATGTAAAAATTAATACATGTGCCAAGGAGAATAATAACAGCATTTGCCAGACACAGACAAACTGCAACTCCAAACAGAAAGAGTGGGTGCAAGTCGAAGCTCACCAAAAGGGGTAGACACACACTTCACAGGATAATTACCTTGGTGTTTAAAGTCCAAATCTTATTAGACAGGTTGAAATGAAGCCTGCAGCCACTGCCACCTGCAGAAATGAGCTGGCTCAATTACTGCACTAAATCGATGAGGGGTGAAATTGTGAAAAGTTAACAAGAGTTTTTTTTTTTCAAATTTGAAAACTGATTCTATTTTCCACTCACTTATTACAAACGTGCATATTGCATTAAGTGGTGACTCTAAACTGGCTAACTGATGGACTGCAATCTTGTTTTACGTCCATTGCTGCTTCCAGCACTGGTTCCTCAGGCCCCTGAACTGACTAGAATGCTTAGGAACTGGATGGGTAAAATAACAATGGCAGGTCGAGCTTGTAATTACAGGGCGCCAAGGTTGTGGAATGATCTGAATGCTAATATAAGAGCTACTCCTTTAGTCTCAGCTTTTAAATCCAGGCTGAAGACTTTACTTTAGTCTAGCATTCCCTGCCTACAGCTGCTGATTAGCTGTGCATACTACATTTCAATTTTTTAGTCATTTGTACAGAAATAGACATATCACATTATTTTTTATACCTTTACTAACCTTCCTCTATTCTGTTACTCTTCATGGTATCTGCATGTGGCACTTGGTGCCACGACTCTACTGCCAGGCTATTTCCTACATTTGGAAAAGTCATCTCAGATAAAGGAGAGTTGGAATCATCGGATAGAAAGATTCTCCCATCAGATTGGATGACCAGGACAGACTCCACTATAGAAAACCCAGGAGGGGGTAGGTGGCCAGTTGGCCGATGTGTACAATTTTAATCCCCACATTGTCAACTGGCATTGGTTCATCATTTAATTAATGAGCAGATATTGTTGGTTTCTGTTTATGTTTAATCAGTTTCTACCTTGTTCTTTGTGTGTTTTAACAAATCTGAATTCATATGCGTACCAGTTCTGTATATAGTAATTAGTTTAATCTATATTGGTATTTTAACTGAAAATTGTTCACAGTGCCCTGTGCTTGCACTCATTGAAGAGCACTATACAAGCAAAAAATAAGTTGTATTGTATATCTCTTGGATATGAATCCGACAGGCGGATCTGTCTGTCGTGGTGAAAAAGGAGCTGAGCCGTAAGGCAAAGCTCTCAATTTACCAGTTGATCTACGCTCCTACCCTCACCTATGGTCATGAGCTATGGGTAGTGACCGAAAGAACGAGATCGCGAATACAAGCGGCTGAAATGAGTTTCCTCCGCAGGGTGTCTGGGCTTTCCCTTAAAGATAGGGTGAGAAGCTCAGTCATCCGGGAGGGGCTCAGAGTAGAGCCGCTGCTCCTCCGCATCGAGAGGAGTCAGATGAGGTGGCTCGGGCATCTGATCAGGATGCCTCCTGGACGCCTCCCTGGTGAGGTGTTCCGGGCACGTCCAACCGGGAGGAGGCCCCGGGGAAGACCCAGGACACGCTGGAGGGACTATGTCTCCCGGCTGGCCTGGGAAGCATGGGATTCCCGGAAGAGCTGGAAGAAGTGGCCGAGGAGAGGGAAGTCTGGGCCTCTCTGCTTAAGCTGCTGCCCCCGCGACCCGACCTCGGATAAGCGGAAGAGGATGGATGGATGGATGTATATCTCTTTGAATGGCTCTGCATACTTACAGTATACTAACCCATCCTTATTTGGAAATCCTAAAGTTAAGGGTTGATGTGTTGGAGGTATTGACTCCTATTCTTATTGCTGTGCTCATTCTGCTATTTTGTACTCTGATGCCACTTCACCAGTTAAACTACATGGGGGTTTAATACACAGTTATTCCAATTTTCTCTTATAATCCCAATTCCATAGATTATACATTATGGAGCATGTTAATTAAAACAAAAACACTGAAACTGCACATTATTTGATATTTGTTAACTCATTCTTTTTTATAACTTCATTTAGGGGTTTGAGTCAAGTAGTTCACAACATGAAGGTGTGACAGGGGGCGCTATCGCTCCCTTGAACCCCTGTCCAAGACTCCAGACACCAGGAAAAAGTCCAATAATTGACTTTATTCTCACAGTACAGTGCACAAAGCACCCTCTCCTCCACAATACTCATACACAAACCAATAATAATAACCATAATACTCTCCACCACTCCCAGACGCGTTGCCCCTCCTACCACCCAGCTCAGCTTGCCGTCTGGGAGCTCCCACAATCCTTTTATAGGCCCTGACCCGGAAGTGTTCCAATCCCCAGTCCATGTGATCTTCTATCATTTCTAGGTCAGATCAGAGGTCCTTTTCTTCACCCCGGAAGCACGTCATTCCCCTTGTCCATGTGACTCGGACGTACTTCCGGGGCGTAGGGTAAATAAACACTGTTCCTCCCTGCAGCGTCTCCTAGTGGTCCACATGGTATCCAGCAGGGCTGTGTATTAAAAACTCCAATGTCCATGATGCCCTGCTGGTCTTCGGGGAACCTCTATACTGCAGGGAGGGCTCCACCTGGCGGCTTGGGGGTATAGGCCGGGATGAACAGCCAGCCATACATCACAAAGGCATCCCACAAAGTAGGCATCCCTTGTAAATTGTTTTTTCGAAACTATACACTGGTGCCAAATCTGTAACACACTTCAAAATGTTTGTTATAGTTAAGTGTTTATAATTATGTAACCTTTAATGATTTCTTTTAGTAACACTTACTAATTGTTTGGATACTGAAAACACATGTTGATTAAGTTTAGCTGGTGGAATTTTCCCCCATTCATCTTCATCTTCAGCTGTGCAATTGTACGGGTCCTTCATTGCCGGCTTCATAATGTGCCACCTACTGTATTCTCAATATGAGACAGGTCAGCACTGCAATCAGGCCGACTGAATTCCCTCCCTCTCTGCTTATGCAGCTTTGCACTTGTAATTTGGGCCTAATAATAATAATAATAATAATAATTCATTTATATAGCACTTTTCAAGATACTCGAAGCACTTTACACAGTGCGTGGGGAGCCATTTCAAATGCCACTAATGTGCAGCAACCACCTGAATGATGCGATGGCACTAATAGGTTTACCACACATTAGCTGTTAGGTGGGGTAGGGCTGAGAGATAGTTAGCCAATCAGAGACAGAGGATAATTAGGGAGCCAGAATGGCCAGGCCATGGTAGGCAATTTATCCAGGAGATTGGGATACACCCTCCTCTTCACCAAGGATGCTCAGGGATCACTGAGAGTCAGGACCCTGGTTTTACATCTCATCCAAAGGACAGCACCATTTTTACAGCACAGTGTCCCCGTTACTATACTGCGACATTTGGATCGACATTCAGACCACAGGGTTGGCACCCCTGCTGGCATCACCAGTACCTCTTCCAGCAGCAACCCAAGTTTTTTCCTGGTTGGTCTCCCATCCAATTACTGGCTGGACCCAAACATGTTTAGCTTCAGGAGTATGACCTGTTTTGAAGTGCATGTGGTATGGCCGCTGGCATAAATGTGGTGTGGTGTTGTCTTGCTGGAAATTGCAGGGACACAGATGGTGTCTGGATGGCAGAAAATGTTGCTTCAAAATTTGTACATATCTTTCTGCATTAATGGTACCATCACAGATGTTCACAGATGTCCACGGGCACTGACACACCCTAATACTATGACAGGTACTGGCTTTGAAGCTGGCACTGATAAGTTTGGATGGTCTTTTTCCTTTCTGGCCTGGAGAATACAAAAACTGTTTTGTTTTTTTTTCTAAAATCTAATTCAAATGTTAGACCATAACTATGATTCCTCTGTACGACATTCCACATCAACTAAGACTTAGGCCAGAACAGTCACCGGTGATTCTGGACAGTGTTGATGTCTGCTTTGCACAGTAAAACCTTAACTTCCATCTGTGGATGCAGTGGCAAATGATGTTGAATGACAAAGGTTTACCACAGTATTCCCATACCCATGTCATGATATCCATTACAGACACATAAAGGTTCCATCTTTGCTCGTGAAGGACTAGACCTGTTTTGGAGAAAATTTATATACTAGAACTTTGTCCTGAAATGTCATCTTCTAAAGCAAAACTGAAATGGCTTTGCAGTACAATGCTAGATACTGTATTTTTGAACTTTTCCTAATTGTTATAAATTGGAAAGAAAATGTTACTTTAAACTCCGAAAAGATGTATACATTTTAGCATTCATTCAGGGGAATGTACAAACAGTGAACAAAAACAGCTGATCATACCACACTTTTCTATAGTGATGGAGAAGATCAAAGTACTTTCAAGAAAAAACCTGAAGAAAAGTTTTCTTACTACCTGGGACATTCTCAGCTTCTTTAACTGTCTTGGAGAAGCTTTTTATGACCATCATCGACGAGATAACATTATACGTTGTAGTATTACAGATGGTGATATCAAGAAACTTGATTTTTTTTGCAGCGTCTACAACCCAACCATCTTATATATAAAAATCTATGCGTGAAAGTGTGTGTGTCTGTCTGTCTGGTCCGGATGTGTGAGGCTACAGCTTGAAGCTAAAAGAGCTGGCAAGGTGGCCTCAAGTTAACAAGTCAGAAGAAGAAATGTGGGACTACAGCATGAAGCTGAAAGAGGAAGTGACTCCGTCGCCAAAGTGAAACCGCCAAGGAAAGACAAACAAGAGAGAAACTCACTTAGCCGCTGATAGACAAGGGGGTGAGCACGTCCACAAAACGAAACCGCCGACTCTGCATTTCAGTTTTTTTTTCAGATGATTTCAATAGTGTCTAGGAGCTCGGGCTTTTTACAGCATGGGCTTACACAGCTAGTTAATGTATAAATGTGGAAGTTTTATTTTGCAGTGCTTTAAGCGCAGCACCAATTTCTAGTTTTATTGACATTTAATTTGAAGTTATTTCTGTAGCACTATTTAACCAGTTCAGTTACCTAACTTCTTTATGCAGGCTCATCAAACTTTTAGATGATTTTTACAAGGTGGGTGTCATCAGCAAACAGACCACAGTTCCAAAATCCAGTTATTCATGCCCAACAAAAAAGGAGTGGTTATAAGACCCAATCCTGTGAGCAGCCGTACCTGGTGTGATGTGCTTAGAGATATTGTCTCTAGCTTTACTACATGCTTCTTATTAGGAAGAACATCAAATCGAGAACAGCACAAGGGCTAATTGATACTCATGTCACCAGATGATCAAACTTTGTGAGGGTGGTACGTCAGTACTATGCCTCATCGGAGTATCCTTGGGTACCGCTGGTTTGTCTTTGTGTTGAACAAGCAGTTGCTCACGGAGTCCCAAATGAGGCAGATTACCTGCATTGAGAGGGAGTGTTAGTTACAGCACCATGGCCAGAGGGTGATCCAGCTCACAGGATCCAAGCGCCTGGACCAGGCTAAAGGGACGCCCATGTAACACCTGGCTGTGACAGATAGATGGTCATCTCCAGAGGGTGGGACTAGACCATGTGTCTGTCTCGAGGGTTGCCAGTTGGGATCCCAAGCTGTTTCACTGTGTGGTGGATGCGGCAACATGCTGTACCGTTGCATGCTCTCTAGCCTGACCTGACCTGTGGTTAACTGTGTTCAAAGCAAACCTGTAGACAATAATGTGAATCCATAAGAGTAAAATGAGAACCCAGTGACCTCAAAGTATCCAGGAGGAACTGTTTAATTTGAATTTAACTTGATATCCAATATTAAGGAGCAGAAACTCCGGAGTGACAAACCCTGCCGTAACCATGAAATGTAGATTTAATATGGAGTAATACATGTACAACCGTCACAGAATAATCATCTTTTGCAATATTAATTCATATAAATAAATAAGAAATTAAAGAAATCCAAAATAAAATAAAAATATCCTATTGGCTTTGCATTAGAACTGCTGTAAATTACATGTAACACCGGGATCATGAAGAAAATCCTGAAATTCAGCAGTAATCAATAAAAAATGCAGATGATAAAATCCCATAGTGTTTTGTACATAAATGTACAAGCTACTTATTTTACATGTGCAGGAAAAAAGGCAAGAATGCTTTTCAAATGGACTATGGGACACCAGCTCATCATTATGTGCACCTTCACTCATACTGTACCAGTTCAGGGTTTACATTTATTTGATGTTCACATTTTTGGGTTGAAATTGGAGTAGCTGTGAAAGAAAAACTAGACGGACATGGTGGGGAAGTGCAAACTGTACACAGACGGCAGCTGAAATTCGAGCCCTGACCGTGGAGCTTTCCAGCTGCCGAGCTGAGCACTGTGTTACTTTCTTTAAGATCAGGATATGCAAACTAAATAAGCAGAAATCTGTAAAATATGCAG